>NC_043965.1:21217994-21425494 GCF_902148855.1 Sphaeramia orbicularis
AACAAAGGAGACAGACAGCGTCACAGAGATTAAGTATTGACAACTGCCAGTTTCCTAACAGCTGTAAAATACCAGAGCGAGGACACACACTTTTTGTTATCATTGTTCAGTGAAAAAAACAATAGTAAAGGATTAGGATGTGTAAAGTGTAATAATATAAATGAGTTTTTATATGACTTCTTCCCTTCTCTTAAAATAACAACTAAGAGTTCAGTCCATTTTCTATGCCAAGCTCTTGGTGGGGGAAACATTACGAACATATTTAATCTTATTAAATGTCAAAGCGTCCCCTTAACAGATACCTTTACTGTGCAGCTGTCTTTGAGAACAGACTTATAGGTCCCCAGTGAAGGAGGCTAAAGTGTGAACTCCTCTTCCGTGAACTACTTTTTGTATGTGTGTTTTGTGTGGGGATGTATGGCGCATATCCAGACACTCTAGTTGACCTCCAACATACAGTAGAGCTGGAAAATAATCTCTCTACATCCAACCACAAGGCTGTTTTAGTAACTGTTGTGTAGCTGTATTAATAATATTCCTTCTTTATCTTCAGGAAGCTTGTGTGAAACGGAAATTGTATTTTGGATAAAGTTATGTGAATTCCATGGCAGGAACATGTGGGGGTTATTCATTACCTGTCATTACCTCAGTTCTCCTTAATTATCTAGGAAACAGATTGTCGAGAGCTGTGATGTATAGTTTTCTGCTTCTACAGGCTCAGACCACATTCGTGAGAAAGATGGTTTGTGGTCGGTGTTGGTGTGGTTGTCCATCATGGCAGCCCGGAAGCAAGGTGTGGAGCAGATTGTCAGAGACCACTGGGCCAAATTTGGACGCCACTACTACTGCAGGTAACCAGGAAGCTCTCGAAAGGACTAAGAAATCAAATTAGCCAAACTCCATCTGCAGTCCCGTGTCTGTGTGAATATCATTAGCTCATCACTTGGCCCCCTTTGCTTTATTAAATCATTAAATGTTGAAATTATTTAAGTCCACACTCCCTGGGATTGTCAGCGATTCCCTTTTCCCTGAAGGTCCTAATCCCTTGTATCCCCACAGAAGCCAAATATGTCTCCTAGGCCTTCACCTTCGTCCATTTCTCCTCCAGTCCTCCTCACTGGTTGTCACTTGTTCTTATTTTAACTTCTCCCCTGTGAGAGGCTGAGATAGTTACTGCAGGCAATGTTCCCACTGACAGTTGCTGCAGCTTTTCATGTTCCCACACTGCGCTTCCTTAATCTTATACAGATATTCTACAGTGTGTACTGTATATGGAGAGGACATCCTGGACAGTGCAGTGACCAGAATGCAAAAATAGGCCATAAAATACACATTTCTGACATAATTTTGAGGGAAAACATAGTCCTTCCCCATCAAAAAGCCTCTTATTTGTAGTTTAGGACCATTTTAGTGTGGCATTTCAGCAAAACTTTTGCTTCACAAAAGCATCCGAGAAAAAAAAAAAAATTCAACTACTGCTATTTTTACTTATTTGTTTGCTCATGTTTGTCAGGTTTGACTACGAAGGCCTGGATCCACGTGCAGCCTTTTACCTAATGAGGGATCTGGATGGAGTGATCTTAGACAAGGCATTCACCAGCCAGAAGTTCGCTGTAGGAGACCACATATACAGCGTGGAGAAGGCCGATAACTTTGAGTACATCGACCCTGTGGATGGAACAGTCGCTCGAAACCAGGTCAGTACGAGTAAAGGAAGTGAAGACGCATGAAAAAAGAACAAAGGGACAGAAATTATAATCTACATAATATTGTAGTACTTTGGGCACTTTAGGGTATTCTGTTTGCTTTAACTACAACTACTATCTATAGTGTACAGGGTGGGGAAGCAAAATTTACAATATTTTGAGGCAGGGATTGAAAGACAGTGTATGACCAATTAGTTTATTGAAAGTCATGAGAATTTATTTGCCACAAGAAAATTTACATAATAGAAAATGTTTTATTCTATGTGTCCTCCTTCTTTCTCAATAACTGCCTTCACACGCTTCCTGAAACTTGCGCAAGTGTTCCTCAAATATTCGGGTGACAACTTCTCCTATTCTTCTTTAATAGTATCTTCCAGACTTTCTCGTAATAGTTTTGCTCATAGTCATTCTCTTCTTTCCATTATAAACAGTCTTTATGGACACTCCAACTATTTTTGAAATCTCCTTTGGTGTGACGAGTGCATTCAGCAAATCACACACTCTTTGACGTTTGCTTTCCTGATTACTCATATGGGCAAAAGTTTCTGAAAAGGTAGGGATAATAGTGTTAGGTATGATTATGACATCAATATATGTTTGGTTTCAAAACAACTGACATAGTGCCTGCTGAGAAAAAACAACTAAATGTTCATTGTAAATTTTGCTTCCCCACCCTGTACATATCTGAGAGCAGAGGTCATTGTTAAAACAGGCATTCACTATAGCTTTGTGCACAGATATACATGTACATATGAAAAGTAAAGAATGCATCTGTTCCGTGAAACTGAGTAATAATAGATTAAACAGGTTGTGTACTCAAAAACAGACTTTATATAATGATGGGCATGGATGGATGTTTCATGTCACTATGGAAAAACCAAAGTCAAAATGTGACAGTCTGGGGAGCTGCTGTGTTGTCATGCTGTTTTTATTCTCCCACCCATTTAAAAAGACCATTTATTGGCCAAAACCTTACATCACAGCATAGTTTTTCTAAAGCTTGAAAAGTGAGCCAAGAGGAGGTGCAGAAGTCAAATTTTATCTTAGACCATTTCATTCATTCATTCATTTTGTTAATCCTTGGGAGGGTTTGTTGGAGTTTGTTGGAGTCTATTCAAAGTACAAGCAAGATTTTACATAGTATTGGTATTCTGAAATATCAACAGCAACAGGAGGCTGTAAATCGCAACACATCCATGACTATCAAAACCACCAAAAATTAATGCTATGTATCCACAGACTGCATCACTCATTGTTTTTATTACCTCTGCCAGGAGGTATTGTGATCACTTTGCTTTGTGTGTTTGCGTGTTTGTTTGTTTGTTAGCAAGATAACTCAAAAAATTATGGATGGATTTTCATGAAATTTTCAGGAAATGTTGATACTGGCACAAGGAAGAAATGATTAAATTTTGGTGGTGATCGGGGGATAGGGGACAGATCTGTCTTGGCGGAGGTCTGCGCTCTCCGTGTGCTTTTCTTGTTACCCATTGTTTTTATTCCAATTTTTTGTTTTTCATTCAACAAAACAGTGTCTTCAAAAGACTAGACATAAAACAAAACATACACGACAGTTATGGACGGATTTTCATGAAATTTTCAGGAAATGTTGATACTGGCACAAGGAAGAAATGATTAGATTTTGGTGCCAGTATCAACATTTCCTGAAAATTTCCTGAAAATCCATCCTATTTAAGCTATTTAAGTGCACAACAGTCCTTTTAATAGGATAGAAGAGAGGCCCTGTCCAATATAGTCCAAAAATGGGCGCCATACTCCCCATCACTCATTGTTAACACACATCCTACTATATAATGCACGTTCTGTGTCTGATCGATCGATGTTACAGCACAGGAGGGCATTTGTACAGATTTTCCTCAGCCTTCACAGCCCCGATCGCCGCCAAACTCGCCAAATGAATATGAACATTACTTGACTATCTACTAGGCACAATTTTATGTCCGTATTCAAATGATGTGAGGTATGCTGGGCGATTTTAGCCTCTCATGCTATCGTACAATGGCACCATGAGTACAATGCCGCTAGTCTGTATAATGGCATCATCAAGTTTTCTCCTTCAAAACTCTCCAAAAAACTCGAAGCCAGTCATTCTGACAGCTGGTCAATAATAATAATAATGCTCCTTCATTTACTGCCTTCAAGCAGCATAGTTTTTTAGGCACAACAAGTAAGTAGTACAACATCTTGGGTCCATAATTTAGGCTTTACAATTGACATGTAGGGTTAGGAGTCAATGGAAACTTTAATAATAATTTATATAATTATTATTAATAATTTATTATTATTATTATTATTATTATTATTATTATTATTATTATTATTATTATTATTATTAATGGAAACTTTAGCATACAGCACAATATTCATAAAACCTCAACAGCTCAGTAACTGAAGGAGTATTTACTACTTTTGTTTCAAGTAAAGTATCTATATAGTACTATGCAAAAGTCTTAGGAAAATTTTACTTGTGTGGTTTTTTCAGGGTTGAAATGAGCATACATATTTATTTCTCACTCTATTTTTTTTTCAAATACAACAAGAAAATACAGGAAATATGTGCAGAACCTTAAAAAGCAAACCAAAAACTGATTGAAATAGGTTGTAAAGGTTAAAGTCACTATTTAATGTGACCCCTGACCCCATGATAAGAAGTAGCACAAACAGTTGAATGAAACCTGGTATAAAACATCAGAAAGTTAATGCAATAAACATCATATTGTCTGAACGAAAAGGTCAAAGACATGTTAAGTGCAAAGGCAAGTAACAGTAAATATGACCACTTTGGTTTAATAGAAGCTGTGTTTTGCCTGAAACTTTTGTTTTTACTGCTGTTTATACTTCACCTATGTTCAGATTGTATCGTTGTACAGAAACGGAGAAATGCACATATATGATCACTTGCACTTCAAAATTCTATGCATAATCAAATATTTTAATGTGCGCTGTTTTTATATTTATTTTTATTTTATTGTATTTCTAATCAAATCTAAATGTATTTTAATATTGTATTTTTTTTCAATCAATGTGAAGCACTTTGGGCTACAATTTCTGTATGAAAGGTGCTATACAAATAAAGTTTATTATTATTATTATTATTATTATTATTATTATTATTATTATTATTATTATTATTATTATTATTAGAACTTCACGTAAAAGTGCTGCTTTTATCCATAACATATATATTATTATATATGATAACATCTGATTATTATTACTGAAGCATCAGTTTTGTTACTATTGGAGCTAGTTTTAACTACTTCATAGTCATTTTAAATGAAGGGAAATTTTATGGTTTAACAAGTGCTTAATGGGAAAGGATAAAACGAACAATGTAATGATATACAAATGTGTTTTCATTTATGGGCATTTATTAAAGTGAAAACAGAAACTCAAGAGTGTGAGAACTTTAGATCACTATACGATGGAGCTGTGAAGAACTCAGAGCCAGACAACACACTGTTTCTAGCAAAACATCAGAAGCCAAAGAGGTTGGAAATCACTTGTTTAATCTAGTTTAACAATGTGTTGTATTTTAAAAGCTTGTCCATTGTGTAAATTCTTTCAAGTAAGAAAAGCTGTCAGATGAATACAGTAGAGTGAATAGAGTACTTTTGCCTCTGGGATGTAGTGGAGTAGTTGTGTAAAGTTGCATAAACTCATACTGGTACCAGAGTAAATGTACTTTCCACTGCTGCAACACTATGGTGATTTATCCCAAACTAAACACCAAACCGAGGTGGGCCAGAACGTACGACTTCAGAACTGGTTCACTTGAGGTCAGGTGAGCTGGAGAACCTCTTCCGTATACACTCCAACTCACACGTTCTCTTCATCTTAATCTGTTTCATACAAGGGTTCATTTATCAGTCTCTGGTGAGCCGGACCTCCCAGTACGCTCAGAGAAGTTCCATGTTTAGACACGACAAGCTGCTTTCCATTTGAAACCATAAATATATGCATACACACACACACACACACACACATCACATACAAACATATCACCGAACACTCCCCTGCCCCCATCTCGCCCTCACTTTTCTATGAAGTTTACCCAGCTGACTCCCTATGTTCTGCCCAGAAATGTGTGGAAACTCACTCTTGGCGTCGGCTCTTCTTAACTCCTGCCCCACCTAATACCACATCCACACACACGTTGTGTTTTAAAGGCATGCGCTGCCTGTTAGTCCAGTTGTTCCGAAGTGTGAACACATGCATAAGAAGGCTTGACCTGGCACGTGTTCACACTTGTGTTTGCCGCCGAGGTCACAAATACGGTTTATCCGCCAACTTCAATTTATGTAACGTAAAGGAGGAACAACGTCTCCCACCGTCCCGCTGAGAGTGCAACTTCTTGGTGTTGCCATGGTTACAACAGCTCCAGAGCTTACAGTAGTTAGTCAGTGACCCCAAAATGTGCTTTAACCTCACTGGTAAATCCTCAGCATCCCAGTCGCCCCAGTGTGTGTTATTACAGCACACATTCCTCCCAGGACAGAATTATATCAGCTGTCGTCTCTCTGGGTCTTACACACACACACACACACACACACAAATACACACATAGACACTCTGCATTGGGGATTTACAAGGAGTGGAATGGCAGCCTTTGTAGTCGGCTACTGAATTCATTTTGCATTGTCTGCGTATTTTGCATAGGCAGATAGATAGACAGATAGACAGATAGACAGACACCATTTATAGCCGGTATGTGCTCCGCTCTGAGCCTCTGAGCTCTGCAAAGGAAGGTGTTTTTAACCGGCATTATTACTCAGCCTCCAGATAACTGCTGCTCTATTGTTAGAGATGAGCTGACACACTCACGGACAGAAAGACAGACAAATGGGCAGGAAGACGGGTGGGACGGACGGACAGGCAGACGGACATCTCTCATTACCGCTGTCTTTCCTCACCCAGACTCTGACATGTTATCATGTTATACCGCTGAGCCAAAGTCAGATTAGGAGGAAGGCGAGGGATCCAGAGGTACTTTACTTTTAGTTCCATGGCCCATAAACACTGGCGCTGAGTCCCAGTTTGCAGAGTTTAACAGCACTTCGCTTCTAAAATAGGGTTACTGTTGCATTATGGTTAAAGAAAGAATGCAACATAATTGTCTCTGACTATCCTGATCACCTATCTGTTTATATCTGTAAATTATATTCATTTTCATCTATATACATGTATTTGTTTCTGTCAGTTGTTTTTGCATTTTGAGATCCAGGTTGGGTTGGTAGGATTTTGTGTCACAAAATCTTGTATCATAAAATGTGAATTTCTTTCCTTTTTTGTATTGTACTTGTGGAGATGCACAATGAAAATAAATTTTAAAAATGATCCAAAAAAAAAAAAAAAAGGGTTACTGTTGTTAAGCACACTCATTTAACTCTTTACTTATGTAATAGTTAATACTATTAAGCTGTACTGAAGTCTACAAAGTATGTGTGATCAATCTTGAAATGATCTAGTTACAACACAATTACTCCAGAGCCACTCACTTTTCTTCTCCACGCTTCTTGTTTTTTCTGAAAACATATTACTGTCTTTCTCCCTGTACTTGTCTTTTGCACTAATGGGATAAGGAAAGAGGCGCTGTGGAATTTAAAGAGCGATAAGAGTCATCACACATCCATTAGTCAAAGGGTCTTATCTTCCTTCTGTCAGCCAGTGAGGGTTGTAGCTGTATACACCAATGAAACAATATCCTGTTTTCTGTGCAAATGTTGAGATTGACTTCAGTTAGGCCGCTGACGCAAAGGTGAAATATGAGGTTTTACTCTTCTTTCTGAGCTTTTTGCTGAGCTTCTGAACTGACTCTTCAGTTTGGTGAATGTAAAGCGGATGTTTAATAATAACTCTGTCTTGCAAGAGGAGTTAAGATCTCATATAGCTCTTAAACTACTATTTGGGTGCTATGACAGGACAGGAAACAGGCATATTGTTAATAAGAACTCCCAGTTCATGTCATGGGCTCATACATTCGAAACTAGTGACATCTAGTGGATGTTTACAAGTTCCAGATACTGTAGTTCTCTGGGTGTCATAATTTCTCCCTTTGCTTTTTTTTTTTAGATTATTGATTTTGTTATTAACATATATTAAATGGATAAAACCAACAAATCATCAACTGATAGACAATCATCTTGTCAATTACTTTGATACGCACTGATGATATAATTAGTAGATTTTCATCTGTCAGAAAATTAATCCAGTCTGATTTATCTTGCAGTTTAAGCACATCACCCAACATCCATTGAAGGGGTGCCAAACATACGGCCTGTGGACCAAAAATATCCCCCCAGATGGTCCAATCCACCCCGTGGGATGAATTTATGAAATGCAAAAAATTACATTGAACATATTAACGGACCAGTATAATACTATCATAGTAACCCATAAATAATGACAATTCCAAATGTTTCTCTTTGTTTTAGTGTAAAAAAAAAGTAAAATTATATGAAAATGTTTACATTTACAAATTAATTTCACAAAAAATATGAATCACCTGAATAAATATGAACAACTTGAAATATCTTAAGAGAAGTAAGTGCAATTTCAACAATATTCTGCCTGTTACTAAATGTTTTGTACCTTTATAGACCCTCTGTGATCTGTAAGTTGTAATGCACGTATCTAAATCAGAAGCAGAGGCATAATATTGTTAAAGTTGTAGTTAGTTTGCTTAAGAAATTTCAGGTTCTTCATGGTTGTTCAGGTCATTCACATTTTTTAAAGGATCATCTGTAGATATAAACATTATTTATACTTTATGTTATCATTTCACTGGTCTGGCCCAGTGGAGATCATGTACCCCTGAATCAAAATTATCTATTGCATACCAGGCTTTACTAGAAACCATTTTTGCCTTGAAAGATTGTTAAATAATTTTTGTTTGTGTCCTTCAAGTGACAGAGTATTTTTTTATTCTACGGATTGTAAAGCTCCTTCTATTGTCTTTTGATAATCCATATTTTGACATGATTTGAGTATATATATATATATATATATATATATATATATATATGTCTTAGTATTTGATTGCTAATGAGAACTCCACTTTAAATCTCTCCAGGGCTTAAGGATCATCTTCAGCGATGCCTCTCGTTTGGTGTTTCGGATGAGTGGGAGTGGGGGAGGAATGGGCGCCACCATCCGCATTTATGCTGAGAGCTTCGAGAGAGATCCAGAGAGACACAGCAGAGAAACTCAGGTACAGACCAAGAATATTTGAGATTCAGAGAATGAGTCAGAGAATGAGAGATTCAGAAATGTACTTTGTAGGTGCATGTGTGTGTTTAGATACAAGTGCATCCAGAAAGATTTAACCCATAAAGAACCAGTGCTTCCAAAATATGTTTTCCTCTATATTTCACTTTTCTAAAGGGATTTATCATCATTCATTATGAAATTATCCTCTGTATTTTGCATTTTTTCAGTGAACATCGGGTATTTTCCTATATTTAATTTACTGATCATGTATATGTTCATAAAAGCTCAGATTAAAGTTGAGGGTTATTATATAAAAACCTGAGATAATATTTCATTTACTGAACATAATCCAAGTGTCTCCATCCACTGTCATTGATCCAACTCCATGGGCTTTACTGTTGAATCAATGTTGTAAAAGATGACTGTGTTTCCTCGTTCAGTACGGAGCCTCTGAACATCCAAAGGGGTCATATCTGATGACCCTGAAAAGATGACAAACTGTATTTTACACCAATTATTTGCATGTATTGATAGGATTAGTGGATGAACAGGTATTAAACAGTTTACATTAGTAGATGGTTTTGGTCGTTGGTGGCTGTTTGGGTCTTTATGGGTTAAACTGAAATCCAACAAAACTCTCAATACATCACCTGTTTATCCAAAATAAACATTACTCGCAATATTCAGTGAGTTTAGCCACTATAAAGCAGGTAATATCACACCATTATCGAACTGTATCAATACATTTTTCGCATTTTAGACATTGCATATACTCTGAATACAATATAAACAGTAGCTGAATGTGCACAGGGTTATTTGGCGTTGATACTTGCAGCCCTTAAGTTCATTATTTAGCAACAGCATTACAGTAGAAAGACAATACACAGCTAGAAATGCAGCTAATTTATTGCAGCCAATACTGTGATCAGAAAATGTCCATTTCTGATCTTGATCTGACCCGGTTGCTGCTGACTGACCTGTAGTTTCTTGTGTGATTAGGAACACTAGCTCCTTGTGCCACTTACATATATTGGAATATGTAGTGTACTTTAACCATATTCAGGGGTTATAAAGCTGCAGTTATGATGGCTAGACACCGTCATTTAGTCTTGGCCACTTAACCAGAACGCCACATCAAATAGAAGGATGTAATCATAATCACACTATTTACTTACGTTAACATTGTGATTGCTTTAATATTAATTTCAATGTTCACTTCCGCCGTGTCTGGATTGACCTAATAAGATAACAAACATGATTTCAGATCAGAGTCCCTTAGACCATGAGTATAAATCATAAAATGTGACAAGTGTGATTAGACAACATGCTTTTTAGGACGGATTAAAGGTGATGCCCCTGACTGTTATTGTATGTAACCCACTTGCCATCATTGCAGTTTTCATTTTAACCATGTCAGATACTTTAAAGTACTTTTATATTGCAGTTTGTCTGATACAGAGAAGACTTATACTTATACTTAGACAAACTTTATTGATCCACAAGGGAAATTACTTGGTCGCAATAGCTCAGTTGCATACAAAACACAAAAAAAAAACCTTGCAAAAAAAAAAAGAAGCTAAAAAGAAGGCTGATAAATAATACCATAACACAAACTGCTGAGTCATACAGTATTTAAACTTTCTTCTACAATATGTATACTGCACATAAAGCAGAACAAATGTGTTCATTGTGCCTTATTAACAGCCCTTTGTGGCTTGTCTTAAATTAAACTGCAAGTTTTGTGTACATGTTTAAGACATGTTGTAAATGTACGCAAGATTGGGGGGATTTTAGAGGATCTAATTGCAGAAATTGAATATAATATTCAAAATGTTGCTTTTATTATAAGAAACATTTTGTTTTCATTATCACACAATTAGTGAGTACGCCATGTTGTGCTGCCATGTGTCAACAGTAGATTAGAATAGACTTACTTGTCTTCTTTCTTCCATTTTACAGCAATATTAACCTCTCCCCTTTAGCTAGCTCCTCTTTGTCCAGCGCAAAACACTAAATATAAGTATAGATCGCCTGATGCAGCTTAGGAAGAATGAAGCTACCTTTTCACGCTTTTATCAGAAGCCACAGAGTTGAGCAGTAGAGTTGCATCTGACTGAATCTTAACATTGATCTGTAAAAATAGATTTCAGTGTTATATTTATATGGGTGCTTCTATGAAACTGGGTTCATTTTGGTACCTGGCACTTTGCCAGCTTTTTTAGACCCAATAATAAAAGAGAAATTTAGACATATTTTCCTCCAAGATGTACCCAATGATGACCTCAGATAAAAAAAAAAATAAAATAATTATCTTGCTCTGAGCCATCCCAAAATTAATGAATTTTTAATAAAATATTGGGGCAAAAATAGGACCAAAATTAGGACAGGAAAAACGACCTAGGTGTCAGTGCATTTGATCTGGAAAATATGGCTGGAAATGGTCTTATATACCACTATAAATAAAGACACTGTGTTAAATTTGTCGATCCTAGTGGTTTTTCTAACCCAGACATGCACATTTTTCATGAATCGGCAGTCTCATTCCAGGTTTCGTGTGTAACCCATCATGTCCACTGGCATTATGTGCAGAACCTGCCCATTTAAACCCATATAAATCCTGAGTGATTTTTCAACAACAATCATTTTTGTGAAACACCCTGCCTTGCATATGTACTTCAGTTCCCAAAATGTACCTGTGAGAGAATAATAAGATATTCAAAATAATAGTAGCAAGTAATTTTCGTGTCCTTTTTACTGTGTTACAAGCAGATTTTTGTATAAAAAATAACATAAAAAAATATAAAAATGTGTTTTATCTGAAAATTTTTTTTCTCTTTTATCTCAGTAAATATTTATTTTTCTAACAGACCCAAAGTGCTTCCAAACTTGCTTCATAACATTAGTCTACATCTGGTTTGAATTTTTAGCCCCCATGTCCTGTTTTTAGAGACCAGTTTCATAGAAGCACCCATATACATTGTCTACATCCCAAAATCAGAGTCCAGAGAAGTAGGTGCAGTTCTTATTTCCTACAAGACGACTTGATTCACAATATGCTGAAAGTTAATTAACCAAAAAGCCGAAAACACATGCTCTAATGAGGGTTAAAAAATGTGAGGAAAGCAAGGTGCATTCTGCAGCTTCACCACTAGATGTCATATTACACTCTGAACCTTTAAGACTGTAGATATTTTGCTACATCTACCCTCGGTCAAACACCTGTCGTGATACAACTCAGCATTTCCATATCTAATGTCTTTATTGCACCGGTCTGTTCACTGTACATGAATTTTGTGAATGAATCATTAGTTTTAACAAGAATTGAGTAACAAGAATCTGAGAACTTTTCTATAAAATGCGACTGATATGGACGTTGACACTGTTTTTTATAGGGCTATAGGGACATAACTCCAACTGGGTTATCTACACTGAGATCTGTTTAACTGTCAGTTTATCTGTGTTGTGTGTATATGTGCTATAGCTCACATGCTGCTGCCTTGCACAACAAAACATACACTAGGTTGAAGGTGATCTGATTTTATCATAGTCAACGCTGTCATCTGAGATTATTACCTCATATTGTTTTTAGTTCGGTTTGTTCGTTTGTTAACACTCTAGCAGCAAAATATTGGTTGAATTCATACCAAATTTGGTTTATAGATTGCCAGTGACCCAGAATACATGCTGTTATATTTTGGGAAAAGTAGGTTCAAGTTAAAATTTTTAATGAATTTAAAAATTTTTTTTTTTCCCATTTACTTATAATGGGCGAAATTTCAAATGTCTATAAAAACATCAATTTTGTTTCAATTTACTTCAGACTTGGCACATATATAGAGGCGATGGATATGACATCATCACATGCGTAGACATGATGACATCAGCTGGATCGATACCAAAATAAGTGACAATATGTGCAGGGGGCGGGGTTTGTTGTGCCTGGCACCACTTATTTTATTGATTTAGTGATTCAGAAATAAACCCATCCTTATCGGAGTTTTAATCGCATTTTTTGTCGCAGGTGGTCCTGGGTCCTCTCATCGCCATCGCCCTGAAGATCTCCAACATCCATGAAAGGACAGGACGCCGTGGCCCCAACGTCATCACATGAACGAGCAGGAAACCACACAGTCACATGCACGAACACACGCATGCACCTACTCGCGCATACGTAAAAATCCAAATGAATTTCCTCCTCTAGCATTTTAACATATCCATGTCCAGTGTCATTTTCTTAGTTCTACTTATAAAGCAGCTCACAAAGGAGGAGAAGCTCACGGCTAATCTTCAAAAGGAAAAATAATCTTGCACACGGCTTTTCCAGCTGTTTACTGACCACTATTATAGTTAATTAAAGTTTGAATATACAATGGCAATACCAGGAAGGCTATTTAATTATTGTTATGGGTGAAAAATATGTAAGCAGCAAACATATTTACAAATGTGCAGATTGAATTTATGATTCTGTCGTGCTTTTTTTCAACAATTTTTTGATTTATCGCATCCTGTTTCTGTGTAACAATGCGGTGTTCACTTTTTGCTCACACCTGTCCACTCATGTATGACACAGTATACTTTATCACCCTTTTCCATGCAGGAGCAATAAAAAGTTTGTCCAAGTGTAAAATAAACCAGGCATTGCACCACAACTGTTATATCATGGTGGATTGAATCTTGTTGATTTTATATGATATGAAGTGAAATTAGGGTGTGATATTGTTTAACCTAAAGTCAACTGAAGATGAACATGTTTACTACCATGACAGGGCAGAGATATGAAAACAGAAATGATGTTACCATATCCCTGTTATGTAATTTGTCTCTCAGTTTTACATCTTACAATTAATGTTATGTTGACTCAGTTTTCATTTAAGTTCTGTGAAAAATGTTTAACCCGTAAAGACCCCAAACATCCATCACCGACCAAACCATCTACTGATCTAAAATGTTTATTACCTGTTCATCCACTAATCCTATCAATACATGTAAATAATTGGTGTAAAATACAGTTTATCATCTTTTCATGGTCATCAGATATGACCCATTTGGACGTTCAGAGGCGCCGTAGTTACCATGGAAACACCGCCACCGTCTACAACATTGATTCATTAGTAAAACCCATTGAGTTTTTCCTCATTTTTTTTCTGATTTGTTCTAATAATCTTTGAATTTACCCTAAGCTTTAATAAATATCTACATGATCAGTTAATTAAATGTAGGAAAATACATGATTTACACTGAAAAGACTCAAAATAAAGATGATAATATTACAATAAATGGTGATAAATCCCTTACACAGAAAAATTCTTTTGAGAACTACCGCCAAAGTAGCACTGGGTCTTTACAGGTCTACACCTGTTCAGCCATTAATCCTATCAATACATGTAAATAATTAGTGTAAAATACAGTTTGTCATCTTTTCATGGCCATCAGATATGTTCCATTTGGATGATCAGAGGCTCAGTAGTTACTGTGGAAACACCGTCATCTTCTATAACAGGGGTGTCAAACTCATTTTAGTTCAGGGGCCACGTTCAGCTAAATTTGATCTGAAGTGGGTCGAACCAGTAAAATCATAACATAATAATATATAAATAATGACAACTCCAAACTTTTCTCTATATTTTACAGTGAAAAAAGTCAAGTTAAACAATGAAAATGTTTACATCTACAAACTGGCCTTTCAAACAATGGGTATAACTTGAACAAACTGAAAGAATAGTGTAATTTTAACAATATTCTGCCTCAGTTTATCATTTCCACATGTTCATTATAACTTACAGATCACAGTGGATCTACAAATACACAAAACATTTAGTATCAGGCAGAATATTGTTAAAATTGCACTAATTTTTCTTAAGACATTTCAGGTTGTTCACATTTGTTCACATTCACATTTTTTGTGAAATTATACATTGTTTTAGTGTAAATACATGAAAATATTTACATTTACAAAGAGAAAAATTTAGAGTTGTGAGTATTTATAGATAATTATGACAGTATTTTACTGGTCTGACCCACTAGAGATTAAAGTGGGCTGCATGTGGAACCTGAGCTAAAATGATTGTTAATTTCTTAATATCTATTTTTGCATGTAATAAATTCATCCCAAGGGCCAGACTGGACCCTTTGGTGGGCCAGATTTGGCCCCCAGGCCGCATGTTTGACACCTGTGTTCTATAACATTGATTCACCAGTAAACCCATGGAGTTTGATGAATGAAAGTGGATGGAGACATCGGGTTTATGTTCAGTTAATGATATATTTTACTTAAAAAAAAAAAAAAAAAAGTCAAATATTCTTCAGTTTTCTCTGTTTCTGATATAATAACCCTCAACTTTAATCTGAGCTTTAACGAACATCTACATGATCAGTGAATTTAATATTGGAAAATATCTGATTTATACTGCTAAAATACAAAATACAGAGGATAATATTATAAATAAATGGTGATAATTCATTTAAGAAAGGTAAGATATAGAGAAAATGTCATTTGGACACTGACATAAATGTAGCGCTGGGTCTTTATGGGTTAAGCTGCAGGAGCTGAAATCGGGAGGGAAAAAAATACCCCATTCCCACGCCTTCAAATGTCCCCTATGTTCCCTAAGTTTGGGAGAAAAAAAGAAAGACAAGAGAAATATAAATTGACCCCATTTGGATTGTGCCATCATTTACACGTGTTACACGTGTGTAATCCTTAGCGATAATATGCTGCTTTTTCCAGTATTTCAGTTTAGACCTGAATACTCTATACCCATACTGAATATATTATTTCTTTTTTTTTTTTTTTTCTTATCTAAATAAACTTTTTGTGTGTAACGCTTGCCTTTTTTAATTGAATTAGATATAGACAGAAGTAACAGGGAAAAAGAAAATATGTCAGACTGAAGCAAGTTGCCCTTTGGCATTATGGGACTTTAATTAAACATTGTTTCATAATTAAGAGTACCAACATTTGCTGATGTTCTTATTTGAAAATCCTTGATTAATATGAGGCTTTTTCTGGTGCGTGGGGCACAGGACCTGCTTTTGAACTGAGTGTGAAATGTGTTGAAGCTGTTGGGTCGAGATAAGAAATGAAGCGGGTTGATCTTTATACGGCCTGTATGAGACACAGAGAGCAGGAACTCATAAACACACTGATTGCCCTCATTAAGAGTTGAGGATATGCCAGTGGATATCCGCAAGGATGTGTTCACTCAGTCAGCCAGACATTACCTGTCAGCTATTATAGGTTATTGCCCCATTCGACTGTTTTATAATGTCAGGGTTTCGTTCTGAGGTTAAATGAAGATCAGGGCATGAATGTGAATGAATGAATTGTGAAGAAAAAAAGTCTGACCTGGAATTTAATTGTTAATATTTTAGAATCAGAAACTAGTCTAGGGGCATTCGTTAAATACTTTATATTAGAATAGAGTTAAAACATTTCCAGAAGCTTTTTACATTTATTCATTTATTTTACTTAACCTTAAAGAGATTTCCAGCTTCTTTTCCAAAGTCTGCTCAGAATGACAAGTTTCAGACAGAGCAATGACACCAGACAGACAAAAACCACACTATAAAGACACACGTGAGGGTGAGGAAATACTTATTGCAGCTTATAATAAGCAAATTGATCATTTTGAGTTTACAGTGGTATGGGTTTTTTCAATTTTAACTTTCCTGTGTTACTTATTCAAAGTGTCTTGAGCTGAAAACACAAAGATAGTCTTGCCCGTGTCAGTATGTACACATGAAAACAAAAGAGCTGTAACACTGCAGAACATTGTTGACACACCAGTATTTTTATTACAGTGAACTTTTCAACTGAGCTCCCCATAGTGTACATATAATCTGCTTGTAAGGACACTGAGGGCATAGTCTTAGACAAGAAAAGAGAGGAGGACCACAGTAAACCAGCACATAAGGGACTGCTGACACAAGTGGTTAAAAATCTATGTTTTGATGATGTGAATAGTTGTGCAACTTTATGAGATGTGCTGCACAGTCTAATCTATATATTCATCTACAATAGACTAGAATAGAATCTTTATTTCGTCAGTAGTAGTTTGTCACACACGTAAACATGCACCACACGCCAAAATTTGTCTTCTGCCTTTAACCCATCATTAGATCATGCATCACACACACTGCATGCAAGAAGCAGTGGGCTCATCATGTCAGGCGCCCGTGAGGGGTTAATGCCTTGTTCAAGGGCATGCCAGCCAACAACTCTCTGCCAGCCCTGGGAATCAAACCGACAACCCTTCAGTCACAAGCCGACTCTCCAGCCATTTAGGTCGCGGCTGCCCCCAGCAACAAGTTTGTAAACAAATCTTTCAATTAATGTAAGTTATTTTAACACATACGTATAATTAAGTTCTTCTATAAAACACTGGTCTGAGTATGGGTAGACCTTTTTTTTTTTTTCTTATGGGCTCAGCTGGCTGACAGGCAGCTATCTGTACCGATTAGGCAGTAGCCGACACCAACTGTACTCCCAGTCATCATTGCCCATTTTTCTGACACCTTTGCTTGTGTATCCTCTTTTATTTTGACATTTTACCAGTGAGTATCTCACACTACTTTTTTTTTTTTCTACTTGTCTTGTCCAGCGTCCTAACAGCAGAATGGTAGTCTCGTTCCTCCCGGTGCTGAACAAATTTGCTTTGCCAAGGGTAACTTCATAAAGTATGTGAAGCACCCTTTGATATTCTTTTGTGTTTATTATGAGTTTTGTTGAACCACATTTCGATGCCAGACCTGACATGGGGGGTGGGGGAGAGGGGTAGAAGAAGGGGAGAGAACAAGAGAGAAGAAGGTGGCGAAGACCCTCACAAGAAAGTATCAACAATACAAGCAGCAACAACCATGGAGACAATTATAATGGTAACAATAACTACAACCAGAACTGAGTAAACCGGGCAGAAGAGAGAGGAAAAAAAACAAAACGAACAAAACTACAAAAAAAAAGACAAAACACAACAATGAAATACATAAGACCTATGAAATGAAGAATATAAGGAAGGATGAACAAAATATTGTATACCACATTCGCACAAATAATACCTATAACAAATAATACCAGTAACAAATCCACACAACATGGGTAGACCTATCTTAAACCTATTTTTGTCAAAAAAAAAAAAAAAAAAAAAAAAAAAGTGAAGAGGAGATACAGTACAAACTCTATCTACATGATTAAAAACATTCAGAACACAAGAAACAGAGTGGCTTGAATAACTTTAATATTTTTTTAATACAAAGCATCAACATATCCTTAAACAAATACAGGTGTGTTCAGTGTTAAAAGTGCACAATTTTGGGTACAGTGCAGGTGAAAGTAAAGGTGCTGTCTGATCCAGACATGCATAGATCCTTTAAAGTCATATCAGCCTAAACTTTTAACAAGTTCATGGTCCAAACATCGTACTTCTGTCCCTACAAACTCATGAGTCATTCCATGTCTCTAAAAACCTTCATGATCACCTGTTTACTTCAGCTCAGGCATTACAGTGCAGCGATCCACCTCCGGTTTACATTCATGGATTAAATCACATGCCAACTTGTCACCGCGGTCCATCCCATCACTTGGCAGCCAAAGCAATCCACAGACACTTCCCCACATTTCTGGAAGCCCCGTCTATCTACTATCATCCCTTACTCCCTCGTCTCTCAGCCATTTAGGCGAATCTTTCATCCTTCAGTGTGCAGATGTGGCTTCGCTCTGCTCCTCTGCAGCCGCTGGTCGTTGCGGTTCACGCTCTACTTGACTGTAAGGGGGAGGTCGTTCCCAGCTCCACGTGCAGTCTGGGACCTCTGAGCTGTCCTGGCAGTACAGCGGAGGAGCCAGGCTCAGGGCCACGTCCACCCCGTCCACCACTACCATGAACGCTGGAGATGAGTCTAGATCACCCTGACTGACCTGTGACTCCTCATAGGATGGAGGGAAGGAGCTGGGCCTGCAGAGGAACAATTAGATAACACACACATTATTATTGAGCTGATTTTCACATGGCTTTTTAGGTCAGATACTTAAAAGTCACCCTTAAAAATTTGAATAAGACAAGCATGTATTAACCCATAAAGACCCAGTGTAACTTTTGCAGCTGTTCCAAAATGAATTTTTCTCTCTATTTTACCTCTCTTAAGTGATTTATCACCATTTATTATAATATTATCCTCTGTATTTTGCATTTCTTCAATAAAAATCAGGTATTTTCCCATATTTAATTACCGGTTATGTAGATGTTCATAAAAGCTCAGGTTAAAGTCAATTGCCATAATATCAGAAACAAAGAAAAATGAAGAAAATGTGACTTATTTAACAAAATATATCAATAACTGATCATAAACTGATCATTTGCAGTAGTTCTCAAATGAGTTTTTCTCTGTATTTAACCTTTCTTAAGTGATTTATCGCCATTTATTGTAATATCATCTTTATTTTAAGTCTTTTCATTATTAATCCTATATCTTCCCATATTTAATTCACTGATCATGTAGATATTCATTAAAGCTCAGAGTAAATTCAAAGGTTATAAGAACAAATCAGAAAAAAATGAGGAAAAACTGACCTTTTCAGCAAAAATATCTTTAACTAAACATAAAAACAAACATCTCCATCCACTGTCATTGATCCAACTCTATGGGTTTTACTGGTAAATCAATGTTGTAGAAGATGATGGTGTTTCCATGGCAACTACAGAGCCTCCTGAACATCCAAATGGGTCATATCTGATGACCATGAAAAGATGACAAACTGCATTTTACACCAATTATTTCCATGGATTGATAGGATTAGTGGATCAGAAGTTATTAATCATTTTATATTAGTAGATGATTTTGGTCGCCAGTGCTTGTTTGGGTCTTTACGGGTTAAAATGGCTTTACATACACCAACAAATATCATGCAATAAATTGTTTGTGTAGCTTTTTTTTTAGTTTCCCTCACACAAAGCCGTTATTTCTCCAGAGCAGAGAAATTGATTTGCAAGAATATAGTCACAAAAATAACAAAATGTACTTCTACAGTCACTTTATTTAAGTTTCTCTTTGCTCTTTTAAACAGCAGTCTTACCTTTCTATAGTGAAAACCTGGATGTGCTGTTGATGCCCGCCTCGCTGGTAAACCTTGCTTTTCATGCTGTTGCAAATTGTCCAGAAGACTCCGATGAGCATAGAGAAGAAGCCGAAAACGATCATAATATAGGCTGGAATGACCTTGAGATTTTGATCATACTGGTTCTCCAGAGACACCAGGAAGGCCCCGACGCAAGTCAAGGCAAACCCCACAGTCGGCAGCACCATCCGGGCCAAGGACCACAGCTGCTTCTTCACATTCATGATCATTTACCTCAGTGTGAATAGTACAGACTGTCCTGTGTTTTTTTTTTGTCTCTGTTGGAGTAAAGATGACGGTGCTGGTATCAGACAGGAGGTTGTTACTTTAAATCTCTGTTGTAAAGGTTCAGGATGAAAAGAATCCGACCTTCTCATCTAGTGCGAACAGAAGCAAATGTGGCTGTGGCTGAAGGCGTGTGAGTTTGACAAAGTTTGCATCACACCTAAGGGGAGGTGGCTGGGATGTACCTGCCTCCTCAGTTGTATATTAACACACCGCATAACACTCACATCTGCGGTCAAAAAGACGGGAGAGATAGAGCTGCTAAAGAGGAAAAAACACAGTCTATGAAAACTATTCTGAGTTATATAATAGAACGAAATATTGATAAGTCACAGTGCATGGGCAGCAATTTACATTCCTACAAACTCAGACCTGTTTGTGGTATTTAGTATACTGACAGTCAATAGAAACTTTGAGGTAGAAATGTATGCATATTTCTACTTGTAGGGGGGTTGTAATTATTCATGGTGGATTTATTGATGACTTAATGCTCAGGTAGTTGAGATAATGATGAGTTGTCATGTTGGCACAGTTCATTGCACATGGTTGGTCTCTTTGCAAAAGTCGACCAAATACACATTGAGCAATACTCAGTGGGTATCTGCACAATTTGAGGATTGGTTTTGAAGGCCTATATAAAGGCCCAAAAAAAGGCCACCATTGTTGCATCATGCCACGTCTATCACATGAACAATGTCTCCGGGCACTGGGTATGGTGGAGGCCGGTTTGAGCTACAGTGATATAGCCAGGCGTATGTATGGGCTGTTCCCAACCCACAATCAGAAACCTGGTTGAACGCCACAACACCACAGGCTCTGTTGACCATAGACCGCGTCCAGGGCGAGAGAGAGTGACAAGTCCTGACCAGGACCACTACTGTTGTGACTTTGTGTTTTGCAGGTGCCATTTTCTTTTGTTAAGTTTTTTGTTTTGAAATTATTCTTGAAACTTTGGATTTTTGTTTCTGTATGCCAATATCCTAAACAAATGATTCATATGACAAAAATTCCAGTTTAAGGTTTCAAAATAAAAATTATGTCGAAAAATGTGGTCTCAAAATTTTCATTGACTGTGAGTGTAGATATAAAATAGCTCCAAAATTGTCTATTTCTCAACTTTTAGTAGATTTATAACGGGGCCGAAGGGAATCAAGATCAAGACTTTATTACTCTTATTCTGTTACTTGAGAAGTACTGGATATTTTCTTCTCTTCATGCCTCTAAGGTTGTAAAATAACCTATTTGAAGCACACTTATGTTGATCGTCATGGAAACAATAAATAAACCACACATGAAGGATTCCACATACATATAGATACTATGCATCCAAATACGTACGGGAATAATTACAGTAACTTAATTATATTAACTCACAGTCAAACAGTATGACAGTTAACAATTGTTTTGACTGATCCTCTGAACTTATTAAGTTTACAACCGCAATTGCAGTTACTTATCAAAAATAAATTAATCCAAATGTCACATTAAAATCCAGTATGTTCTATTTTTCATTAGACCACTTTAGTACATCTGGCATTTTCTTATAAATCCTACTTTTTCCTTTTGACTTGCATACATTATTATGATGGTTGAAGACTGTTAAAAGTGGAAGCATTAAACTACATTGCAAATTTTCTTGAATGTTACACCACACGGATAACCTTGCTGTAAATATATCAAGCTCAGATATTCACAATGTGCCTAACTAAACCTAAAATGAACTCCATTTTCTTAATCTGTCAAAATGTTGACTTAAAGTGACTCAAATTAAAAAATCTTGGATGCTACTTAGTCATCGCCTCCCGCAATACATTTGGCACCAGGCCTGCAGAGTCAGACAGAACACACTGATAAAACACAATTGCACAATAGAACTGTCAAAACAGTTGACGTGAGCTTTGACTCTCTATTGCAGAAAAGTCATAAGGTAATTTTTCCTTGAACCTGTTTTTATGAACCAGAAAACTGTCTCACAAGCACACAGTATGACAGTGCTGCACAACAATACAAATGAACTGAAGTTTGGACTAAAAACCTTCTATATATGCAGTGTACACAAGGTTATTGTGAATGTATGATTAATTAAGTATACATTTATACACTTTAAAACAGAAGCAGTAATTCACAATTCCGAATTTAACCCATAAAGACCCAGTGCTACGTTTGTGGCAATTCCCAAATGGTTTTGTTTCTCTATTTAACCTTTCTTAAGTGATTTATCACCATTTGTTAAAGTATTATCCTCAGTAAATTATGTATTTTCCTATGTTTAATTCACTGATAATGTAGATTTTCATTAAAGCTTAGATTAAAGCTGAAGGTAATTATGTCAAAAACTGAAAAAACTGAAGACAAAGTGACTTTTTCAGTAAAGATATCAATAACTGAACATAAAATCAAGCATCTCCATCCACTGTCATTGATCAAACTCCTGATGAATCAATGTTGTAGAAGATGACGGTGTTCCATATTCACTACGGAGCCTCTGATCATCCAAATGGGTCATATCTGATGACCATGAAAAGATGACAAACTACATTTTACACCAGTTATTTACATGTATTGATAGGATTGGTGGATCAACAGGTATTAAACAGTTTAGCTCAGTTGATGGTTTTGATCTCTGGTGGCCGTTTGGGTCTTTATGGGTTAATGCAGAAAGCGCTCATTCTGTTGTACTAAAAAAATCTCATTCTATATTAATGTAAACAAACTACACCTGGAACAACATCAGGTGCTCAAAATCAGAAACTTTTTCTTCATATTTATTTATTTATTTATTTATTTATTTATTTATTTATTTATTCTCTACATTAAAAGTTTGCTTATCTTTATTGGCACACGCACTGCATTTTCTGTTGTTTGTTTTAATGCAAATATATTGAGTGTATCTCAAAAGACTTACATTTCAAGGAGTCATATCTCCACAGTGATATTTTTAGGTATTGCTCTAGAGTTACCTTTTTTTTTTTTATTTTTTTTTTTTTTTTATATCTAACCAACAGCCAAAGTCACCATGACAAGTAAAGACACCTCATACGGAAATGCTTCCCATAAACTGAATCAAATCATTATACAGCATCTGATAAATATGCAAAATAATAGCATCATATTCTCAGAAATTGAATTGTTTGTCTTTCCTTTTTCCCCTTGACCTACAGCCTGCACGCTGTACGTCACTCTTCATTGCTCGGTATCGTCATAATTCATCATTAATAATGCCTCTTCCTGAATGGCGCTGTAAAGCTATTCTTGGATGATCTTATGAATGAAAGCTGTCCACACCCCCTCAACACTTGTTGTGAATGCAGAACATTAGTGCTCTTATTGGCACTTGGAGAGTGTGATGGTTTTATGAATCTTATCAGCATTATCAGTGTGCAGTTAATCCCCTAAGCCCAGCCTGGGTAGTATCTACATATTGCACCATGCTGCTGTTTTTTGACAGGTTAACACACCAGTGATGCCTGAGTGAGATAGAGTATCAGCTTTTTCATAAGTAGAATTTGCCAAGTAATGAGTATTAATAATAGCACTATATAATGATTAAGCAGCTTGTGGTATTAGTTGCTGAACCATTCGTAGACTGATCTCATACGTGGCACAGTGAGATGGCAAACTGTAGCACGGTGCAGGTACTTTAGTCAGTTTGCATGATGATAACAGTGAAGTTAACAGCTTGTCCCAGAAGATAGTGTTTATCCTATCAACTCTATCCTCATATACCATAGCTACAAAAAACATGCACAGTCTGATATAATGAACTTGTCGCTGACCTGTAAGAAAAACTGAACTGAAGCACTAAAATCAGTAGAATGACACGCAATGTGCTGCATGAATAAAGCAGACTATAATCAATCAGAAGTTAGCCTTCACCCATGTCACAGTATGTTTTCTACCTGATAATCCACGGCTGCTCTTGGGGTTTCTGTGTCTGTGGCTAAAAAAATATCAACTGTAGGTGAAAGGAAAAGAAAAGAAAAGAAAAGAAAAGAAAAGAAAAGAAAAGAAAAGAAAAGAAAAGAAAAGAAAAGAAAAGAAAAGAAAAGAAAAGAAAAGAAAAGAAAAGAAAAGAAAAGAAAAGAAAAGAAAAGAAAAGAAAAAAGACAAGACTTCCAGGAGCCCTCTCACTATTAGGACTGTTAACACATTAATAGATGTTATCTCTCATATTATTAAAATTTTACAGATGTTCCACACCTTTGATTCCTTATACATGAATCAAAAAACCTTATGTGATCATAAGCTCAATCGATAACATATGTTCTCTTTGACCACTACTAAAAAGCAACATCTGTCTCAGTAAAATAAGGTCTTAGTGAGACCTCATGAGGACTAAAACCCAACCACTGGAACACATTAGTTTGATTGTTAACCCATGAAGACCCAAACAGCCACTGGCAACTCAAACCATGTACCGATGGTAAAACATTTAATACCTGTTCATCCACTAATCCTATCAATACATGTAAATAATTGGTGTAAAATACAGTTTGTCATCTTTTCATGGTCATCAGATATGACTCATTTGGACGTACAAAGGCTCTGTAGTGAACATGGAAACACCATCATCACCTACAACATTGATTTACCAGTAAAACCCATGGAATTTGATTAATGCCAGTGGTTAAAGACACTTATTTTTACATTCAGTTATTCATATCTTTGCTGAAAAAGTCACTTTTCCTCAGTTTTCTCTGTTTTTGATATAACAACCCACAACTTTAATCTGAATTTTTATGAATGTCTACATGATCCATGAATTAAATATAGGAAAATACCTGATGTACAAGGCGAGGCAAGGCAACCCATAAAGACCCAAACAGCCACTGGTGACCAAAACCATCTACTGAGCTAAACTGCTTAATACCTGTTGATCCATTAATCCTATCATACATGTAAATAACTGGTGTAAAATACAGTTTGTCATCTTTCCATGGTCATCAGTTATGACCCATTTGGACTTTCAGAGGCTCCGTAGTGAACATGGAAACACTGTCATCTTCTACAACATTGATTCACCAGTAAAAGCCAAAATTACTGAATTTTTATGTTCAGTTAATGATATATTTTACTGGACGAGTCACTTTTTCTTAAGTTTTCACTGTTTTTGATATGATAACCCTCAATGCAATATCAGAATGATCATTAAAGTTCATGATCTGTAAATTACATGTAGGAAAATTTTGATTTTCACTGAAAAAGTGCAAAAATACGGAGGATAATATTATAATAAATGGTGAGAAATCACTTGTGAAAGGTTAAATAGAAAGAAAAATTCATTTGGGAACTGCCACAAAAGTAGAACTGGTCTTTATGGGTTAAAATATAGGTTTTTCATTAGGTTGGGGCCCTTAAACCTTAAACACCACATTAGGGTTGGAGTTGGTATATTTTTTCCATTATATATGTATATTATAATCCTGTCGGAGTTTAATTTGCTGTATTAGTGAGGAATCCATCACAATGTATTTGTTTAAGTATGATGATGGCTGATTATTGTAACCTTCACCTTGGATGAGCTTAAAACAAGCCAGCAGCTGTTTCTTGTAGTGACTATATCCTTGATCAAAAAACCTCCAGGAAAAAAAACTCTTCATAAAGCATCATTCTCATTAGCTGTAATTGACCCTTTAAATGAGGAATGTGAACTTTTCAGCCTTTTAAAATGTAATATTCAGAGGTTGTACATTGTAAATGAAATGTGCCTGAAACAAGAGCAATCTGTAAACCCTGACATTAAACTCTACCATGCTTGGGTTACACACATACACACACACACCATGGCTTCTTTTAGACCTCATTATTGAGTGATAATTATAGACAGAGTGAGACAGAGAGCCATTAGTTGTGAAGGAAGGAGTGAAGGGCCAGTTATTAATCAGCTGGACTCTGATGAGGACCTGCCAACCCGTCTGGCATTAATACACATCAGGGTCTGGAGTCTACGCTCAGCAGGACACAGTGACACAACTATGGACATGAGGCATGCACAGAGCGAATGACCATCGGTTATTAAAATGACATGCTTGTTATTTATACACTGCACTTTAGAGGTCTACAGTGCAGTGTGTGTGTGTATGTGTGTGTGTGTGTGTGTGTGTATGTGTGTGTGTGTGTGTGTGTGTGTGTGTGTGTGTGTGTAGGTGTGTGTGTGTGTGTTTGCAGCAGCAGTACCAAGACAGGTCTAATGGGGGCGACATTGGATTATTGTTATTTTAACCAAGGCCACCAATTAGTGAGTGTCCTGCAGTATGGGTTTGTAAACTCAGCTGGAAAAGTAAAGTATTGAACTTAGTCACTACATTTTGTCCAAATATGTCTAGCATGTTTTCGAGTCTTTAAGTCACATGTGTGTATGTAATGAGATCCAGTTGGAAGCAGTGTGATGGTTCCAGACTGCTGCCTGGTTTCCATAACCACGGTGCTCTCATACACTAGGGACTGTGGTTCAGATTTTTCTCCGTTTTGTCACAGATTATAAATCTCCTCTGCTCCAAATGTGGGATAACATCTTTATAAAGCCATTCACTTTTTCTCCTGCCATGCCGTCATTTTATCATTTTGGAAACGCTGTAACAGATTACAGAGATATATCTGACTCTGAGCCATGTACTTTATGTTACTTCAACAGAGAGAGAGAGAAGGAGAAATCTGAAAATGTAGGCTCACAGAAATTAAATGAACCAGGGAAGGTGGCAGTAAAAAATGAAGTGCAAAAGAAGACTTTTTAAGCACCACATTCCTCTGTTTTTGATGCCTTTTACTCCCACACTTTTAGCTGTCTTTGCGTTGATGTTATGTTCATCTACTTATACTCTTGTCCGTACTGTACACTGCTCTTTCTTGTAGTAGCTGTATAAAACCTCACAGTTGTCTGGACCAGCCGAGGCAGGAGGGGATCAATGAGGAGATCGATAGGGTCCCTGGGAGTCCTAATAGCCCTGTTACTGCTCCCTGACTCCCTGCTTGGCTGCCTGATATAGCCACACACTGGGGGGGGAGCAGTGTGTGTGTCTGTAACGTGTGTGCGTCATTTGAATGCTGTCTACGACCCCCCGCAGAGTCTGTACTTACACTTAGGCCATGATACAGCACAACAAGTTCTGTAATTGTGCCCACTGATGGAGCTGATAGCTGTGGATGATCTGTATGTGCTCCTCGGCAGACTTCTGCTGTGCTCACTTAGCCATTCTGCCTTCACCTTGTGTGCACTTGAAATAAACTTGAACATAAAGGTACTGAAGAACAGAAAATAATGTGCGTTTTGTTCCTTTACAGATTTCAGAGATACCAGTGATTGAAAGCAAGATACTTGTGTAGTGTATGAGGAAGCCATAAGATACACATGAGGCAAAAAAAAAAAAAAAAAAAAAGATAAATAAAATAAAGCAGGGGTGTCAAACTCATTTTAGATCAGGGGCCACATTCAGCTAAATTTGATCTGCAGTGGGCCGGACCAGTAAAATAATAACATAATAATATATAAATAATGTCAACTCCAAACTTTTCTCTGTTTTCGAGCAAAAAAAGTAAATTTACATTATGAAAAGGTTTACATCCACAAACTATCCTTTCAAAAGATGTGAATAACATGAACAAACTGAAAAAAATAAGTGTAATTTTAACAATATTATGCTTCAGTTTATCATTTAAACATGTGCACTATAACTTACAGATCACAGTGGATCCACAAATACACAAAACATTTAACCCTTTCATGCATGAATTATGAAAACCTTAGTCAAGATATTTTTCCTGAATGTTTTTATTCCTCTTTAGGCATGAAAAAAAACAATGTCATTGAAACTTTTTATGGAGCTGTTTTTTATGGGGTTTCAAAAATGTCTTCTCAGCTGGACAGCATGCGTTTAATTTTTGAAGAAAAGAAACATATATTTAAAATACAATATCAGAAAGTGATATACTGTGTGAAAACTATGAAATACTTTCTTTTAATGTAGTTAATGTGATGTTTTCTCACATTTTATCATACTCTAATACAAGTTATTACTCACTTCACGGACTTCACGGAGATTATATACATATATATATATATATATATATATATATATATATATATATATATATTTTTTTTTTTTTTTTTTTTTACTTTTTGTTTTTTACTTTTTGTTTAACAAATAGCAATTGATTTACTCTCCAACATGTTACCGTAGATCAGGTTTATCAAGTATTTATCAGTAATTGTGTGAATTGCAGTGCATGAGATGGTGCATAAGCGACTGTATTGTCTGATACGCAACTAAAACAACAAAATCCATGAATATACAAGAGAACATCTGTAAAATAACTGTCCACTGTAGTGACCAGTATGCATGAAAGGGTTAATATCATTCAGAGTCTTGTTAAATAATGTACTTACTTCTCTTTAAACTTTTCAGGTTGTTCATTTTTATTCAGGTTATTCACATTTTTTGCAAAATTATACTTTGTTTGGGAGTAAATACATGAAAATATTTACATTTACAAAGAGAAAAAATTGAAGTTGTCATTATTTATATGTTATTTTGATAGTATATTGCTGGTCCTGCCCACTTGAGATTTAATTGGTCTGAATGTGGAACCTGAACTAAAAGGATTGTTAATATCTTAGTATAATTTTTGCATTTCACAAATTCATCCTGGACCCTTTGGCGGGCCGGATTTGGCCCCCGGACCACATGTTTGACACCAGTGAAATAAAGAAAGTATCTGTTTGTCAGGAAATGCAAACAGAAGTTAGAAGATAAAGAAGGAATGATGGAAAAAGAAAAGCCTATTTGAAGGGAGATTGTTTAGGAAAAAATTATTAGACCATTAAAAGTCATCAAAAATAGTAGTTATGCAATCAAGTACTAACTCTTGTGTGGATCATGTGACTAAAAGAGATATGGAATGCCTAAAAGTATTGTTTTTGGCAGTACAGTGCCATAGCTATTGATGTAAGAACTGATGTGATTTTGGTTATTATCAAGAAAACATGAAAAATGGCTAGATATCAGCTCTGAAATTAAACTATTATGAGCTATTTTTGTTGTTATCATTATATTTGTCCAAACAAATGTACCTTTGGTTGTACCAGGCATTAAAATGAACAAGAAATTGATGAAAACAAGAGGTGGTCTAATATTTTTTCCGCGACTATAGATATTTCAAATAGTTTTACCAGTGTCAGTGCATGAAAAAATACAGCAATAACCCATATATGCAAATTAATAAAAACAAAATAACAAATAATCTGCTGGAGATCAGATGGATTAAGTTAAAGTACTGGTTTTATGTAGTGCTTTTCTACCTTTTCTATCTTGCCAAAGTACTTTACAATGTGTCACGTTGCAGTAGAGCAGTCACCGGGAGCAACTTTAGGGGCAGCGTCTTGCTCAAGGACACTTCAACGTGTTGACAGGAGCTGGGGATTGAATCACCATCCAGTCTGTCACATTTATACACGTATATATTTGCTGGAAAATATGATATGATAATATCAAATGATAGGGTAACTTGCCACTGATGCATATTCTTAATTTAACCATTTGTAATTTTATATTAAAGTGAGTAGCATGAATGTACTGAATCATGAAGGTTATGTATTTGTGTATACGAGTGTGTTATTTTCAGGTTAACTCTGTAAGCATGGTAGTGTGCTTATGTGACGTTTGTACTGGGAGTATTTTGGTGATGTTACCGAACTCTGATTCTAATCTAACAACTATCAGATCCAAAATGAAACTAATACTAAGTTGTAATACCGCTGACTGCCAATGAGGGTGGCTCCAAACAAAAAGTCCTGGCTCTCATAAACTGAACTTCAATATTTAGTTTTTCCAGGTCTCATTCCAACCTCATCTGTTTTATTTGGACTGTTCTACTCAGTAATTTGGTGGTTCATCCTTAAGTTTTTTTCCTCTGTTAATTAGATTTCAGATAAAATAGAAAGTTTTGGTGTCTGCTGTGTCAGGTTTTGATTGACAGGTCTGTATGACAGCTTCCTCACCTGCCAAGTTGTATTTTCTGAGTTTTGGTTCATTTCATAAAATGCAGTTTCCCTGACTGTCAGCTCGGTGTTTGATGAAGCTCACCATTTTACCAAGTCAGTAAATGAGCACTTTATCATTAGTTCACCTCTGTACTAAGGTTATTATCGTTAATGAAAACTAACGAAATGACGAAAACTAGAATTGAAAGAACTTTTTCGTTAACTGAAATAGATAAAAACTATAATTAAAAGAAAAAACGAAAACTAACTGAAACTGTATTGTCTGGTTATAAAACTAGCTCACACGTATAAAAATTATAGATAAAATTCCCTTCGTTTTCGTCTTTGTTCTTGTCGGATTGATATGAAATGGATTTATTTCACTTGAGCGGTTTTAGCTGGTGACACTTCATGGTCCATCACTTCTTGTCACTTGTCGTTTAGAGTCGGCTTCTCGTCCCCACACTACCTGGAAACATGGAGACTAAAGTTGGGAGAAAGTAACAGAGTCCTGTATGGGATTTATTTGAATACGACAGCAAGGAAGTTAAAAGATATGAAAAAACTAAAACTAAGCATTTAGAGAAAAAAAAATTAAACTAATAAAACTAACAAACCTGCTCTAAAAACTATTTAAAACTAATTGAATTACAGAAAAAAAAAGTCAAAACAAGAAAAGCACTTGGAGACCTCCATCTTTGGCAAATCAATGCCACCCCCCTGCCCCGATCACCACTAAAATTTAATCAATTGTTCCTTGTGCCAGTATCAACATTTCCTGAAATTTTCATCCAAATCCGTCCATAACTTTTTAAGTTATCTTGCACACAGACAGACAGACAGACAGACAAACAAGGTCAAGGTCAAGGTTACTTTATTTATACCCGTAGGTAGATTTGGTTTGCAGTCTAGGTTATTGCCTTGGCATTACAACAACACATACATTATACATGCAAGACAGGTATTTGATCACGCTTACAGACAGGACAAAAAGACAGGACAAAAAGTATTCAGTGTTCCACCATTCATCGGTATAGCAGCATGGATAAGTAAATAAAATAGGTAAGATCAAATAAATAAAAACAAGATGCAATAAAACACAATAAAAACCAGAAAAGATAAAAAAAAAAACCAATCCGGGATAAAAACCAGAATAAGAACATACAATTAAAAAAAAACAAAAACAAACAGACAGACGAACCAGCACCGGCAAAAACATAACCCCCTTGGCGGTGGTTAATAAATACAATACAACCAGGGTGTGATTTGCTGGGGGGAATGGGGGGGATCAGCCCCCCTTCTGGTTTTTACATCCCTTCTGCTCAATGAATTTCCTCCTCGGGGGGGACAACCAACCAACTGAAATAACAGGCAAATTATGAGTGACTTTTCTTACACCTACATCCTACATTACTGGCACTAACGTTCACCTGAACCGAACTGTTGGCAGTCTCAGAATTCATGAACGTCCTCATGCACTGGGGTGCTGTAAAGAGGGGGGTACACGTGACAAATTCATGTGTCCAGTGGAAACAGGTTAGAAGTTGTGAAAATTTTGTGTAAGATCCGCTGTATACTAGGACATTGAAAGTATGTAAAGTTTCACTTGCGTTTCACACCAGCATTAGTTACATTAGTTATGGACCGCACCTCCATGTGTATAATTGCTGCTGCCCCCCCCCGCCAATCTGATAAAAAAAGAACACACACCCCTCTGTTTTTCTTTTTTTTTTTTTTTTTTTTTTTACAAATCACACCCCTAATATAACTAAAGTACAATGAAAAATCAAAACTATTTAAACTATTATAACCTCACCTCTGACCCTCGGGTCCCCCTTAGCTCCACCCCTTTTGTCCAAATATGGTCACTTCCAACTCTGTAAAAGCAGCATCGCAGTTGGTAATGGCAAACTACTGGCTTCAGTACAGCAGTTCAGAAACCGCTGTAACCTCATAGTTCTTCCGTTCGCTTACAGTCTATGCTCGGTGTTTATATCCATGAGGACAGCCTATCTACTTACTAAGCTGTGATGTCATTTCCTGTTTCCAGATCCACATTGTATTCAATATGCTGGAGCTGTTCCTGTGTTCATAAACACATCAAATTGTCAAAGATACAGTAGAAGAAGTGGATGAAGTTGATAAATAAAGCTAATATTCTAAAAACATAGTTGATGTTAGCATGTTAGCTGCAAAATATTAAGTCCTGCTGCATCTATAAAAGTTGACCTTAAAGATTCTTTATGGACAAAAAATAAGACTTTTATGAGGTTTTTTTTCACATCTTTACACTTTGTGTTTTGTTTGTTAGCCCTTTGTCTGTGCTGCGTAGTTCAGCTGAAGATTAATGAAGAACCATTTTATGTCAACACGCTGAGCATGAGGTGATGCGATGCGTCGCTTAAACAGTATTTAAGATGCTTCTACAAAACCTAGAACTTTATTTATTTATTTAGGATCCCCATTAGCTGTACCATAGATACAGCTATTCTTCCTAGGGTCCTTACAATAATCTTTTCTTTTCTTTACAATAATCTCTAATCTTTGTGTGGAGTTTGCATGTTCTCCCCATGTCTGCATGGGTTCTCTCCAGGTACTCCATCTTCCTCCCATCATCCAAAGACATGCACTGATAGGTTAATCGGTTAATATGAATCGCCCATAGGTATGAATGTGAGAGTAGTTGTTTGTCTCTATATGTCAGCTCTGCGATGAACTGGCAACTTGTCCAGGGTGTACCCCACCTTCGCCCATAAGTAGCTGGGATAGGCTCCAAGCGACCCCCGTGACCCTAGTGAGGATAAAGCGGGTTCAGAAAATGAATGAAAACTATGGTGGTTGTTCTGCAAAAATCCTTATGTTCACTTTTGCAGTCTTACCTCTTTTCTGCTCCTCAACAGCAGCAACAATGTACAACACCATCATTAGTTTGGAAATCAACTTCCCCACCAGTTCCCATCACAACACAAACTTACAGATTAAACCTTTAAGGTGAGAACTAAAATTTTAACTCATAAAGACCCAAACATTCACCAATGATTAAAATCTACTGTTGTAAAATGTTTAATGCCTGTTGATCCATTAATCTGATCCATAAATGTAAATAATTTGTGTAAAATACAGTTTGTCATCTTTTCATGGTCATCAGATATGACCCATTTGGACGTTCAGAGGCTCTGTAGTTACAGTGGAAACATTGTCATCTTCTACAACATTGATTCACCAGTCAAACCCACGGGGTTGGATCAATGACAGTGGATGAAGACACTTGTTTTTAGGTTTAGTTAACAATGCATTTCACTAAAAAAGTCTCTACACTACAGTTTTCTCTGTTTCTGATATAATAACCCTCCACTTTACTCTGAGCTTTAATGAACAGATCAGTACATGATCAGTAAATTAAAATAAGAAAATACATGATTTACACTATGCAAAATACATAAGTTAATATTTTAACAAATGGTGATAAATCACTTAAGACAGGTTAACAGAGGAAAAAAAGATTATTTGGGGGTTGCCACAAAAATAGCACTGGGTCTTTAAGGGTTAAATTCTGAATTGTGAATGACTGCTTCTTTTTTTAAAGCATACTTAGTTGATCATACATTTGCAATAATCTTTTGTGTACTTACATATAGAAGGTTTTTAGTTCAAACTTTGGTTAGGTCTTTATGGGTTAATATAATACATTTAGCACATTCAATTATTATTTAATTGAATGTGAAAAACATGTTATTGTCATGCACTGAGATTCACAACTTGAAGTGAAAACAAGATGTGACAGAAGATGTTTCCCCCGCTATTTATTAACACTTTTACATTCTGACTTAATTTCTTACTCTTTCCCTTTTACTCATACAGGAAAACATTGTAGCATGGATTGTGTATCTCCTGACATCATCTGAGTTATCTTAAGGCAATATATGACTCCATATTTATACCAGAAGTGTGTGTTATGTGCTGAAAGACACATCGTAGGTGTTAACCCTGGCTGGGAGGTTCTCCTGTGTAACTCTAGTGACTTGCAACATTGCAAATACAGTACCCAGTGTTTGCAAGTACATATCCAGGACTAAAAATCCTGCCCTTTGCTGTATCAATTTTAACCATTCTGCTTTTATTATCTCTCCTGTGAGTCACTAAACTTTATTGAAGACCAATACTGAATTGCTGGAGTCCAAAAAAAAAAAAAAAAAAAAAGAACAAAACTGACTGTTCGTTGCTTCTATAAATACTTTGAGGTTTCTCGATATCCTGTCTGCACTGTAAGACCGGATAAATTGAGTTTACCTAAAAAATTTGAGGAAACTGGTTGCCTTAAAAAATTTAAGTAATGAAAACTTGAGTGTATTAAACTTAAATGCTTGATTTGAATGGAATTGCTCTTTCAAGTACAACACACTAAATGCCAAGTTAATTTTACTTAAAATTTGTTGCAATGTCAGTTACTTCATATAATCATTACACCTAACATAATCAGTTTATTGTACTTAATTCTAAGTTGATTTAAATTAAAATCTTTTGCAATAGAAACTGCTTTGCATAATTATTCAACTTAATATATTGTAGCGTGGATGGAAGTTTGACCAGAAGTTCGCTCACTGTAATTTGCCAGTACAGGAAATGCTTTATATTTGGTAAGGCACAAAAATTTACTGTAGAGAAGAATAATTATAGATGAACAGGAAAGCGATTGTTGGCCCTATGGCTCTCACTCATGGTGCAGCTCTACAAACTACAAAAACAAACACAAAAAGGCCAATAAACATTGCCATACACACATTAAATCAAAATGAACACAAACACCACAACCATACTGAACCCCTGCACATAAAAATAACACATTTTCAACAACGTACCCAATACCCACAATGCAACTCGGAGATAAAAAGGTGTGGTCACAACTAAAACTTAGTGATTTAAAGCCATTCAACTTAAACTTTTTCATACTTTCGACTACGTGTACAAATTAGTAGAATATACTCAACATTTTATAGTAATGTAACAAAACTTAAATCATCTAAGTACATTGTAATTAAAGCATTTTGATAAATACAAAGTCCGGGCTTACAGTCTGTGGTACTTGTTCTTACTAAAGACATTTTAATTTTGCAAAATTTAAGAAAACACACTGTTAATAATAGCTTTGGAAACTCATTGAGATATTTCAGTTTTGTGACAATGAACCTTCTTGGAGTGTGTATGTCATCCAGTACTTGTCTACTACCCCCCTCTGTGTCTGTATTGATATTTACACCACAATACAGTACAGGTTCTCTCAGACTTCCCACTCAAAAATGAGTTGTGAAAAAGTGCAATACATTAAGACTGCCAAGGCTCACCCATATCTGAACACCCCGCTGATTTGCCGGATTATCAGGCTTCACACTGGCACTTCGGTTGTTGTAATAAACATGTGTAATGATGGTTGCATTTGTGAAAAAAGGAGCAACGAAGTGAACCAACTAACAAAATTTTTACTGTCTGAATTTCATGCCACAATCTGTATCAATTAGATGAACACTCAGAACAATGTGGGTGAGTCTGAAGCGAGCAGATTTCTTTGCGGCTGGGTCATCACTGGGTTTCCTTTAAACATCAAAAGCAGATGGGATGAAAAAAAGAAAAGAAAACTACAAATAAAGCATATGGAAGCTGCTTTCTCTGAGGGGCCAAAAGGGAAATATTTTACAAACTGTGGGTTTTACTGTCAGATACTTTAAGCACGTTGGAGACATTTTCTGAGCAAACTTACAGGACATTAAACAACACGTACATATCAAATAGAAGAGCTTTTTTAAAAATATATAATTCCATTCATGTCTGGATCAGCAAGTCTAATTAAACCCAGAATAAATTCAGTGTAAATCTGCATGGCATGCTCATACGCCCATCAGACAATATGCTTCTGCAGCCCATTATAGCACTCCACAAAGCCTGTGATTGCAGTCATACGCCACATACATCACATACTCTGGATGTGAGGATGTAAAGTTCAAAGATCCGCAGTGGAGTCATGTTGGAGGCAGATGTTGCGCTATATATCGAGAGTTCCCGCGTTACGTTCCTCCTGGGTAAGATGATAAGATGATAAGGCCAGGGCCGTCCTGCATGGGCCGGGGGGAGAGGTAATAATCGCAGCATATAATTCAGGGTAATGAAGGCTCCACCACTAGATCAGCCATAAAGAATGATAGGGAGGCAGACGGGGAGGCGCTCACGCGTTTGACCTCCACTGGCATCTCTCCACCATCCTATAAATTTGTTCCGTGGTCTGACTTGAGGCAGTGAAGAAGGGAGATGAAAAGAAGGAGATGGACAGATGTAAAGAAAGAGGAGACGGGGAGGGTGGAAAAGGGAAAGATGAGTGATAGAGTAAAAGAAAGATAGGAGTGCATTATTTAAGACAGAAGACACAGGTCAAATCTTGGTTCGGTTGTATCTTGTTTGAGACTCTTAAACCCAGAAGAGCACTCCAACATGTGGAGTTCCATACTATATTCCAACTCAGATGAACAAAGAACCCTTTTATTTAATTTCTTGTCACTGTGACTCAAAACACACCCTCAAACTCAATGTTAAATGCTTTTACATGATTTGCTTTATTAAAGGATCATGGCTACAAAATCTTTTTTTTGTTGTTGTTCTTTTTATGACAATTTCAATTCAGTCAAGCACAAAAGAACTCAAGTGTACCATGGATTTGTTCACTTTTTTGTTCCTGATGTTCCTGTTTTGAGTCTAAATGTTAATATGACAATAGCCATACAACTTATCTGAGACCTTCTGCTCCATTCATTCATTCATTTAATTAATTCAAACTTTAGAATTCATTTTTATTGGTGCTGTGGTGAGATGCAATATGAAGCACAAAAAGAGTATAAACAATGAACAGGACCTGGCAATAACAACTGCTTAACTTAAAATGAAGTTTATACACTTTTTTGTACAAAAGTATTTGTTGTGTTTTTTTAGTGCCTGTTTATTATGTTGTACAGAGAGAGCATAGTTTTAAAAAACTGAGTAAAATTCCTTATTTTCTTTTGAAGATACTTAGCGAATAAAGGCGATTCTGATTCTGATAAAGACATTCACACATAAGTACAGTTACAAACTAAAGAACAAAATAAGTATGGAACAGTAAGTAAAAGTGAAGTAAAAACGGTAAAAAAAAAAAAAAAGACAAAATTAGGAATGAAACTGTGAAGATGTCTCAGTAGTATTTATGAGGATTGTTGAAGCTGATTCATAGTATGTTGAGCATATTGACCAAAAACACACCTTTTGTAAATACATATCTTTGACTAAAGTGAACCAGGAAAGTAAGATATGTGATGGTTAAGGTTATGGCTACCAGTGTTCCAGAGAGTAAGTCTGATGCATATAGGGATATATTTGACTTGTACTATAGTATCATGTGTGTATTATGGACACCAAGAGGCTGAAAGGTCAAAACACTTCTGACTTGACTTGTTCGAGACTAATAAATGCACAGCCAAACCTCTGAAATGTGGAGTAATATACAAACTTAAGGCTAAAGACGTTCATTTTGTCTTCTGTTTATGTAAATGTACTATTTTCTTTTGTTCAGACAAGGAATAGTTTTATTTAAATATGCAAACTTGCAACGAATTGGAGTCATTTTGTTTAATTTCTTGTGAATGAAACAGGACAAGAATTCTCCAAGCTGTGACTGACATATGTAATCATTCCAAAAAAATAAACTAAGGCATCTATTAGTATCAAACAAGTAAACATTGTACCATCTCTCGCAAAACTCCCTCCCACTCTGTCCGTGCCTCCCTCTGTGTTTTCCCTCTGGTTCATCGGTATGCAGGCGGTGTGGCTGTATACTGTGGGCAGACTGGGCTGCGCTGCTCTCCTCTACATGTCTGCTAAATGACAGTAATTATTTTCCTGGGCTGCAGGCGACTCATGCATGTTTTATTTCCACCTCCACCTCCCCCATCTGCCTGCATGGCGATGCATGGCACACACCATGGTGGAATGATAAAAAAAAAAAAAAAAAAAAAAAAAAAGAAAAACAGCACAGCATTTTACTTCTCTCCATACCTTCCTATGGGTCCCCACTGGCTTCTCTAGCTTCGCCTCCTTTACTGAGGGGCCCGGTCTTTGATGGCACCACAGGGGTTTTCACAGGGGCCGACAGATGCTGTTAGGCTGGTCTCATGATGGTCTAGACACAGATAAAGACACCTAATGGTGGATCATATACACTGGCTGCTGTTGTAAGCATTTTGCTACAAAATGGCTACCGTGTTTCACTTCAGCTCCAGGTGTCATTTGGTGTTGGAGCTTGCATCAATCAGCGCTGTTTTTCTTGATGTCAGCCTACAATAGTTGCTGGATGAGGATTGTGAAACTGTATGACTGTGCTCTGCTCTGACAGAACAGTTGATCATCGCTGAAACAATAGAAATCCTATCACAACTCAGTCAAGGTTGCCTGATGAATGCATCCTATTATAACTGGAGAAGGTTGTATCTTTTTTCCCCCCCTTCATGGCACCGTGTTGTGTGTCACACCGTCCTGTGACATGCAGCTCGTTTGGTGCGACTCAGGGGATCTCTAATACCCCTGCAGCTTTCATAATGAACATGTGGCTTCTCTCTCTTGGGCACAATTTAGCGTAATTCATAAGCAGAGGACGGGGCATTAGCCAGATGGTGCTGTGGGTGGCATCCGTTCTCTGGCCATCCATTAGGACTGCATTGGTGACAAAATTCCAATGTGAGGAGACAGACAAGGTATCCACTTACTGCATCCGTCTGATTGTTTTTCTGTGTACGTGACGGGTGACGATGTTATGACTAGAATTACTACGGGCTTGATTTTCACAGGAGAGCTGACGAAAACCAGAAAATTCATAATTCAGAAAAATGAAAATAGTTTCAAATACAGATAATTTCATAACTACAATTAGTTAATAATTAGTACAATGATATTTTATACCTAAGAGGTTATACAAACATTTACCATATATGTATATTTATTTCCACTGTCTTGAAATTAATCATAAATTAATTTGTATCAAGAGAAAAAAAGTATTTAAGTATGTTTTGTCACTTAGACTTTGACTAATCTAAACTTTGTCAAAGCACTACATAAATAATTGCTTTATTATTATTATTATTATTATTATTATTATTATTATTATTATTATTATTTATTTTTAAATTGTTTTTATTTATTTATTTATTTTTGCTGTATCACCAACCTTTGCAAAATTCCTATATTCAAAAAATTAGTGACAGACATTGGAGCCGTACATCATGTTTGCAGCAATAAAATTATTGTTCCATTCAGCCATTGTCCATGGCAAAACATCTGCTATTTTAAGAGTTGAAGAAAAATTATTTTGTAAAAAGTTGTATATACTGTATGAACAAAAACATTGAGGACTTCTCATTTCCACTGATGTCAAATATTAACATGATAAATATGTTCACATCAATTGTTGCCAATACTTATCAAAATAAATGTCAACTCAGTAAGTTTACTAGCTGATTTTTCCTCCTAAGTGAGTAATTTTGTGTTAATATGATTATTTATGGTCAGAACATGAAAAAATATCTAAGAAATCTAGAGGACACAAAACAATTTCAGTGTTGAGTATGACTAAAAAAACTTTCTGGAGCATTTTGCAAGTGTTTTAGATGACAGTAAAATGAAAATTAACCCTGGGATGAGATAAAATAGTTTATTGCAATGATATTTATTGCAACATAAAGTTATACTAGGACCTTTGTGGTTATTGTTTTGTAGTCTAGTCCCATGTTATCAGTGAAATACCTAGCAATACTTTTGTGCATGTAACACAACTGTTCACTTTTTCAAGAATTTGCTCCTGTGTTGTTGTCAACTTTGGCTGAATTAAAAACACATGAACACTTTTAGAGCTTATCTGACACTCCCCTTCTACTTCTGTATTTTACTTGCAGCATAGCAACATTTTGCAGAACACATAAACAGTTTTGTGAAGTTGTAGAAGCTGTAGAAAAGCAATGAAATGATATGACAGTTTGTATTTATCTGAAAAGTGACATTAAAGAAGTTGTAATAAAAGACAACAAAAACTGCAGGTCTTGTGTTCTTTCATTAGACTTTTTTTTTTTTTTTAATTGAAAAAACAACCTGAAAATTCAAAAACGGATAAATGTGAGTGGGATCAAACTCATTAAAAAAAAAAAAAAAAAAAATCACCTCCCAGTTTCATCAGTTCTATGTGAGAGCAAATCAATTTAAATGACGCCACCTATTGTATATCCATATTCATAAACTGAGGGTGTTACGTCCAGACACACATGTAGGAGTGTGCCCCAAGTGAACACACACACACACACATTCTGATCAGCAACTCAGCCTTGCATGGTTCTCACTTCGTCAGTAGAGGTGTCAGGGTCCCCATGGCAACTGTATAATGGGGCAGGCCTAATTCAATCCCAGGGGCGAATACTGGGTCTGGCGGAGACGCAGAGGGAGAATTGGTCTGGGTCTGAAACCTATTCAAGTCAGGGCTGATGTGTTTTAGCTGCCGCATGCTCAGTCACTGAAGAGAAAACATTCTGTCTCCACTCATACCCAACTTTCGCTTCCACTCTTAATCTCTTCTTTTGGCATAAGTCCTCTTCGCTCTCTACAGTACGAGTCCCCTTCTCTCTTTCACTCTCTCTCTCTGATTATGTTCCTCCTATTCCTCCTCAAACCTCTCTCGCTCTGTTTATTCACTCACTTTTCAGCAACTGTTTTGCCCCTTCACCATTACACTTCCGTACCATTCTCTCCTCCTTCTCACTCTCTTCGGTTTCTATTCAATCAATACCTCATACACTCTCGCTCTACCTCACTTTCTCTCTCTCCCTCTCTCTGACATTCAGACTCAGGAACCTGATAGGATTTCATTAGTACCTCTGGATCTTGTTGTATTATTGTTATCCCTCCCTGAAGAAGACAGGGATTAGGGCTGGGGCTGGAGACAACTTAAAGTAATAAGCCTGGAGCCAACAGTCCACAATCACACCAACACACATGCATGCACAGGCTCATACACCCACAGAGGTACACAGGGAGGAGGGAAGAGGCGGTAAAAGATCCACATGCAAAGGGAGGAGGCAGTTCGCGCTCCATTCCCGTATTGTTATTACCGTACCAAACCAATCACACAGCTTCATACATCTAGCCCAGTGAGAGCTTGGCTTGCAGCTTGTTAGGGAGGGAACAGTTTGTTACAGGGGAGAATGGTGCGTAACTCCTGTCACTGGTTCTGCATATAGAAAGGCCTGGGACTGGCCCGGGGCTATCTCTGTTTGCAGATGGGGGAAGGGAGGAAGGAAGTGGGTAGATTTGCATCCCTTTGACTCTATATCTCTAAGCACCAGAGGAAGGAGGAGAGGAGAGAGGAGAGAGAAGAGCTGTGAGAAAACACCGAAAATTATACAGAGAAAACTGTTAGTTGGAGGCTACTGCCTGATTGGTGCCGCAGAGCTCAACTCATGCAAGCATTTAATCCAATCTGATTTACATACTGTAGTGTTCGCCACAGTTGCACTTGACATAAAGTGTTTTTCACTAATACAAGCTCAACCAAACTCATGAGAGGGAGAGAGAAGATGTAGAGCCGAGGCAGCGCTGTTCACAGAACCATGCACAGGCTCAGAGATTGGCCATTACGTTGACTTGAATAGATTGCTTGTGTGCATGAATAGCCCAGTGAGGGGAAAAAAAAGACTACGTTTCCTCTCCATGGGTTCATATTGATATTCATAGTGGCTCTCCACACCGAGAGCACAAATGTCACTGAAAACGGCCTTGATATATGCTCTCATTCTCTCCTCTTCCTGTCGCTCCATTCCTCTTTCTCTCCATCTCTCTCTCTCCCTTCGTCTTTGTTCCTGCTTTGCCGGACGCACGGTGCCTGCTGCTGCCGGAAAGAGGAAAAAAAAAAGGATGGCTGTATGACGGAGTGAGTGAGGGACATCATGCTGCTACTCATTTTGGCTTTTAATCAACCAGTAATGGAATATTAAAGGTATCTCTCGCTGTGAATCCTGCTAACCTTGACTGTACTGTTGTTTATTCCTGCAGTGCCGCCCCAGAACCTCAGTCCACAGTGCTATTAAATGTCACATTACATTCTTGTAGGCTTTTAGCCCTCAGAGCCAAAGAGAGCTTCGGATTCCAGGTGGAGGAGGCTGGCATGAAAGTCTTCATCTTGATTTCTATCTCTGCAGAGTTCTCATGGAAGTCTGTATCATGTTGACACAGTCATTCTATAGGATGTCCCAGTTAAATGCTATGCAGTGTTTTGACGTCTGAGAAACATATTAGGCGAGAAAAAGTGAAGTCAAGTGGGGGTTTCCTCCATTTCCCTGCATTCATTGTGACATTATAAACACTGGCAGACAGAGCTGGAGCTTTTGGACAGGCATCCGGCAGGGTATTGGCAGCAACAGTAAAAGATGAAGTGAAAGTATTTTTGGGTGGAAGTCGTCAGGTCGCAGGTGCATAAATCTCTGTATATTTGTTAATTGTCCTTGGAAACCATTTGGATGGCAGCACTGTTGGCTGAGATATGTGCTTCCAACGGGGAAGTGGGCACAGTGCGCTGATTAAGTTCATAATAAAACCGAAATGTAAAGAAACACCTATCTGATCTGTTAGGCTGTTAAATCTAGTGCTCAGACCTAATATACTTTTAGTAGCTACACCCTGTTCAATCAATCAAAACAACCAGCTTGCTGTTTGAAAAAGACGAGAAGTGCAATTTTGCAAAAATGATATGCATAAAACAAACACCAGATGAGACCCTGCAGAGTAGCTGCATATTCCAGGCCAAGGTTTCCCTGATCTGGTGGTAGTTCAGATGACATTTGGCTGACTTGTTATACATAGCTCAATATCTTCCAATAGCTTATAATGATTACCGATATTGGAACCAATAAAACATTTGTGAGCCAGAAATTGTGAAAGAATAAAATTAAATGATGTGTGTAACTTTGTTCTAACATTTTATGTCCCTCTGAGGCTCGTTCCGCTCTGCCTGAAAACAGCGAGAATGTCAAAAGAGGTAAAAAAGATGGCACCACAGTGTGTGCTCAGGGTGTAAGTTATGGCCGTAACTTTCTCACTCTGTCAGGCGCTTTAACCGTCTGTCCTGGAGGACACATTAACTTGGTATCCTTAAATAAAGTCCTTTAAATAAAGCTGGGGGAGTTAAATAATGAGAAAGCTGCTCCCACTGTCCTTTCTGCTTTTAAATGAACCTCTGCCTTTCTTATTAATGTCCCCTTATCGCTCATCACGGCCACTGACCCGCTGCTGTAACCCCTTCCCACTCAACCACATGAGAAGCTCCGGCAAGTGGTCGCCGCAGAAGTAATTGAGGGCAATTTTCAAATTAAAATTTAAACCCCTCGTCCATCTTTGTGCGGTGGGAGGGAGCGGAGGAGAGAGCTTTGGGGGCTGATGACTTGATCAGGTTTTGCGAGCCGGGCAGGTACTCAGGCTCGGCGAGGTGGGATGATGAACGAGGGGCATTAATCTCTGTGACAGAGAGAGAGGAGTTAGCAGCGGTGATAGCACCGCTAACGGCTTTAATTAGCATTTAATCAGCCGCCTCGGGGCCAATGGAGGGGGAGAGAGGAGATCAAACTCCAGCGGCCTTCTGTAAGAAGAGGAGGAAAGGAAGACAGTCCCTGTGGTAGTCAGGCTGATGCTGCAGGCTGCGTTGAAGAACACATGTCTATGATCCCCTTTTGTACTTCTGTAATGATAACACTCCATGCAACGCAAAGGCCCCGGACCGTTCGCAGAAAGAGGTAGCGTTAAAAGAATAGTCGAAAAGCTCAAATACTGAAAATGCTGAGTGTGAAGGCTTTTCCTAGATAGTTCAGCTCCACAATGCTGGAGAGATTATAAAACAGATTGTATTTGGAGTTGGGGCTGATGGAAAAGCAAAAGGTTCAGGAAGCTTAAAACCCTCTAAGATGGAAACATCATCTGTGTCTTAAATGTGTATTTGTTAAAAATGTTCAATAAGTTTTGTCCCACTAATCCATGCATACCTATGCTTTTGTAGAGCTCCTCAGCTTTTCAGGGTTAATATGTAGCTCTTATTTGGACATGTAGACGCTCTATGTATTTAGACCCTAACATTGTGCACCACTGATCCATAATAATTGCCTACTCTGAGCAAATGAATGGCTCTAATTTGCTTCAGCAGACAGTATTTATTGTGTAAAAGAAAACATCTACATTTAAATCTATAAATGAAAGAAAACTTGCTATAGGTTTTGTCCCAGTTAGAAAGTAAAAGAAAATCACAATTTACACATTATTTTTGGTGAAGGTACTTGTGAATCAGGTGATGTTTGACACCTGATTCTGACCGATAGTATAGAAATACTTTAGAAAAACTGGTACAGATCAGGTAACACAAAACCTGTCTTGTTCTCGGAGGGTTAAAGTCATACAAAGGAATTTCTTTGGACACCCATGGGAGGTAGTAAGATGCATGTTTTGTTGATTTCTTCATGTCATGCATAGCCATTCGAAGGCGTCAGTATTTCCTGTCATGTCTGATTCAGCACAGAAAAATATGAGGAAAAACCATGTTGATAGACAGTACAGCTCTTGTTTGCAAATCAGATTAGACTGCTTTTTCACAGGCAAGATTTTACTGTGATGACTCATCTCTACAGTTTAGGTACAGTTCATGCTGTGAGATTAAAGAGCCATACGACATAATATGACTGAAAAAACCCCCAGACATGTTTAATCTGATTCTATAACTTTAGCTCCCCTCCTCTCAAAAACAACTATTCTTCAATGTTGGTTTACTGTAACCTTTGACTTTCACTTTGCAGAGTCAGACACATTGAGACCTAACCAAAAAAGTTTGTGATATCAAAGAAGAATAAAAAGAGTCAGTTGAGTGGCTTTACATTTGTGATGTTTTGTGATCGATGTGGCGCGGTGGTGCAGCAGTTAGCACTGTTGCCTCTGTTTGGGGTTTGCATGTTCTCCCTGTGACTGCGTGGGTTCTCTCCGGTACTTCGGCTTCCTCCCACCAGCCATCGACATTCACCTTAATGGGTTGACTGGTCAATCTTTATCTCCCGTATGCGTGAAAGTGACAGAATGGTTTGGGCAGTGGTGCAGTGGTTAGCACTGTTGCCTCACAGCAAAAAGGTCCTGAGTTCAATTCCAACACTAGGAACCTTTCTGTGAGGAGTTTGTATGCTCTTTCTGTGTTTGCGATGGCCATACTTCCATCCAAAGACATGCACCAAAAGGTTAATTGGTTAATCCAAACAGCCCATAGGTGGGAATGTGAGAGTGATTGGTTGTTTGTCTCTACATGTCCAGGTCATTATTGGAAATGAGAAGCAGCTCTCAACTAAAGCAGGGTACACACATAAAGATAATCAGGCTGTTTTTGTCCCTCCTTCCCAACCAAGGCTGGCAAACACCAGATTATCTTTTGTCTCATAAGATTATCCTATAAGATTATCCTTTGGTGGGCGACACGGTGGTGCAGTGGTTACACTGGTGCCTCACAACAAGAAGGTCCTGGGTTCGATTCCAACACCAGTCGACTGGGGGTGGGACCTTTCTGTGTGGAGTTTGCATGTTCTCCCCATGTCTGTGTGGGTTCTCTCCAGGTACTCCGGCTTCCTCCCACCATCCAAAGACATGCACTAATAGGTTAATTGGTTAATCTAAATTGCCCATAGGTGTGAATGTGAGAGTGATTGTTTGTCTCTACATGTCAGCCCTGCGATGAACTGGTGACTTGTCCAGGGTGTACCCCGCCTTCGCCCCTATGTAGCTGGGATAGGCTCCAAGCGACCCCCATGACCCTAGTGAGGATAAAGCAGGTTCAGAAAATGAATGAATGAATGGATTATCCTTTGGTCTAAGGTGTGTTAAGGGTGAATTTGTCCTGATAATCGGCTCAAAATGGGTCGGGGTAGCCAATCGTAAATATTAAACTTGTTCAATATTTACGACCAAAAATCATCATGTGTGGGGAAAACCGACGACTCCCGAGTCATGACTCCGTGAATTGTGACGTGGAACGAAATGTAGCCAATCAAGAAGTGAGCTGACTGAGGAACAAGAAAGCAGGCGTAAGTGAAAACAAGCATGGCCGACCTGAAACATAAAGTTTGGCGGACCTCAGAAATGGAGGACCAACTCGTAGAGCTGTGAGATACCTGAGAATGTCTTCTCAATGTCTCCGCCAAGTCGTACCACAACCAAAATGACATGTTGCGTTTTCTGGTTGCTGCTGTGTTTCTTTTTCTTCGTGTTTGTTAGATCACATTTGATCACGCAAGATTTCTGGCTTGGGGAACTGGATTCTAGATCGGTGGTGGGACAGTATGATTATGTATATGGTGTGCTGTGTTGACATCGGAGCACACCACACACAATACGATCAAAACTGTTCAATGCCTGATTTTTTATCTTCATGTGTGGGGTCTGTAACACTTAAAAAATCTCTTCAGATTTAGAAAATCCTCATGTGTGTACCCTGCCTAACCCTTTAAGTGCAAGTGACTATTTTTGTTCATTTCCACACACATTACACGACAGTGACAGCAGCAGCTACAGTGAGGACAGTGAGTCAACAATCTCAGGTCCAATGTGGTCTGCAGGGTCTGTAAGGTCCACCTCTGCATGAACAGTATGTGTACCTGCTTTGTTAGGTACCATGAAGTAATGGTACTAATGTAAGAAATGATGTTCAAAGGGAGAATGTGGATGTGGACAGGTGTCTGGATTAGTACTTAAGTTGTTATTTGCGCTAAAAGTGATGTTCTAATGTTCTAAAATACATGTTCCTTTCACTGTACATATGTTTTTCTTGTATTTTTTATATATACTTCTTAGATATTTTTTTTGCTCTTATGGGCAAGGAACCAAATATGGTAACTTCACTGACCTTGATTTTCTACAATTTTGATAAAGTTCACTAAAGTAATAAAGTCCTGCTATGTCCTATAATAGCACACTAAGGTAAAATTTTGAATTTCAGAGTATTTCTATGAGTGTCCTATAAAAGGATAGCTTACCTGCTTAGATAAATAAAATATGGTGAATAAAATTGATGACATGTCCAGGCTGTACCCCACCCCACCACTGGCAGCTGGGATAGACAAATCTGTGACCCTGTCAAAGCTTAAGTAGTTTGGACAATGAATGTGTGATCAAACTAGATACTATTGGTCGCACGAAGCCTGAAAATGGACTTTAAATGAAGCAGGAAATATCAAGTGCCCAGCAGAAAAACCTCAGAAAAAAAAAATTAATACATGAATATTTAGTGAGTCCACATTTTCCAGTGAAGGTGGAGAAGATATTTCTTAATATGGCTTCGAACATGACCCAATAGGTCTTTATGACTCATATTCTGAGGATTTTTAATAACCACTTATATAGATTTTTTTTTCCTCTGAATTTATAGCAATATCCTGGTTTGAAGAAACTGACTTTTATTTTAAGATGAAATGTAAGACACATTCTGCCTCACAGCCTTCACCTGCCACTATAATCTTTGCCATACGCAGCACTTTAAGTCTCAAAAAATGCTTTGCTGTTTGTTTGACTTGAAACGCACTTCTATACATGAAACTGTACAGCATTACAGATCTACAGTTCTGCAGGAAAATGTCAAGGCCTTGATGTGTTGTGAAGTCGCTGCAAAGTGTGTGTGTGTGTGTATATGCGTGTGTGTGTGAAAGAGAAAGCGAGAGAGTGAATGCTCTAGATAGGAGTTTTGATGGTGACGGTGAGGAAGAGGGCTTTTGGCATGAAAGGGGCCAGTGTGTGATCATGATGTCATTAGGAGTATACAGTGAGACAGACTGGAGAAGGCTGCTGTACTGCGCTACACCCAAGGGACGTCATTACCAACTGGAACTGAGCAGGGACCTGAGCACAGGTCAGACACACAGGAAGTGGTCTTGCACACACACGCGCTAGTGTACACTTACATGCATGAGTGTGTTTTTTTTTTTTTAATCCAACACACACACACACACACACACACACACACACACACTCTATTTTTCACAGGCAGGCATCCATCACATAACAAATGGACAGCTCTGTCTGGCCTCTGACAGCCGACGGGTGCTTTTGTTGCTAAACCTGACGAATTCCTCAATATCTAAGTGGACACCTCCACGGACAAATGTTTCTCATTATCGAGCATACAGATGGACGACGCACGCACGCACACACACTCACACACACACAGACCACAGAGCTCGTGCTGTGCTAAGTTGCAGTGTGTCTACCGGTGTAGCAGTCCTCGCTTCATTACTGTTCACACACAGACAGTTGCAGTGTTTTTGTGTCAATGTTTAATGAGGGGCTGGGAGTCTGGGGACCTTACTGCTGTCAGGAGCTCCTGTAGTCTGGAGCTACCACCTGTTCCTATTCACTCCCTAAAGGCCTCAACACACACACACACCTACACACACACACACACACATACAGAAGGAAGACACATGCAGACACAGAGAAGCATGCAAACAAGAAGAAGCACGCATAACAACATGTCTATACAAACACACACACATAAACACACCTGACAAACTACATACACTGATTTAGTCATCCTGTGGCACCACTGTCAGTGTCGGATGCATGTAAACAGGTTATTGTGGTTGGCTGAGCCTGGCTGCCTGACAGAAGCTACAAAGACCATGGGAATATCAATTGATACATTTCATATTCTTCGTCAGCCCATCGAGACGACAGCGTGAAAGCTGCTGCCAGTGAGAGTGATCCCTCTCTGCCTTTTTTTGACACTGCCGTTTGATGGAGATCTGAACCGTCCTGACTGATGGGAGCCCACTGATATGCAGACCAAGGCACGCCTCCCAACTCACAGGCCGCATCCCATAATGATCCATGACAGACTTTTTTTTTTTTGCAGGAAAACAAAGAAACTCTGTTGTGTTTTAGAGGATGCAAAAACTCAGCTTTTGTACATTTCAAAAAACTAACTTTTATTAAAACAAAAACGAAAACAAAAAAAAAATCAATTATTGACTCATTAACAAGATTATAAAACAGTGATTTAGTTACATAAATAAATTGATATCGGTGTATCAAATCTTAATTTCATAAGCATGTATACATGGGTCATTGTAATAAATAAAATGGGAGAGCGGAAGATTCCTACACAAACAAACAAACAAAAAAAAATAAACTAAAATAAACAGCTAAAAAGACTCAGAGGAAATCGTTTCTGAAGAGAACAAGAGACACTGGACAACGTATTTTTCACCAAACACACGTGAGGGATTGCTTTGTTAAAGCATGAGTTACACAGCCATTCACTTACTAATTAAGGACACTAAAGCTGGGACCAAGGTGGGTTGTCTCTCACCTCTTAGAACGCGTTTGGTTGTTAGATAGATCTCCTGTTTGGTTACTTTAAAGCGTTAAGACAAGGCAAGAGAAAAGGCTGCTTTTATCTTTAATAAACGAAAGATAGAAGAAAAAAAAAAAGATGCACAGGTAAGAAATATCAGATATAAGGAAGGTAAAAAGGCAAGTAATGATAGGACAGCTGAACATTGCAGAAGAGACACTGGAAATTCTGTGATGTTATGTGAACTGAAGGGAGAACTGAGGAGATTTTATTTTTTTCCTTTTTGATCTTGTGCATAATTATCAATGTGAGTCTTACTGACTTGCACGACTATTGAGTTACTCAGGTTATATTATTGTAAAAAGAGGCAGACTTCAGCCAAGACGCGTCTTTAAATGCATGTGAGTCCGGACATATACTGTATTCTTTTTGTTTGACCAGATTCATCTCCAATTAGCTTTGACATAAAGCACATTATAGATTTGTCCTATGCGGTCCTATGGAAAACTAGGCTAGGACAACAGCTTACATGCATAATTAAGTACTTCAAGACATACTTTATTTTGTTTTCAAACATTTATCAACTGATGGCCTCAAGCGGCCTACCTCTCTCCCATTCTATACTTTAGTCAGCAGGAAGTAGCTAAGACAACATTGTTCTCTCTCTCATTTTTTTTTTTTTAACAATTTAACTTGCGTTTCCAACTGGATCCAGCGTCTCAACTATCAACATATGTGGCTTTGAGAATCCGAAAAGCCGACAACAACAAGGTCAGTCTGGTCCTTCTGATATGTTCTGTTTTCAACAAAAGAGAAACATAAAAGACAAAGAGAGAAGACAAAAGAGAGAAAGAAAAGGAGAGCGAGAGACCAAACTACAGCGGCTTCAAGTATTTCACATTACATAGAATACTCTGTATAAATTAGTTAACATATACTTTCAGATCCTCCATATTCAGACATATACTATGGCATATATACAGAGTACAATAAATGCTCGCTCATGTTGTGTCATGTTTTGTCTTTTTCCGTAGTCAGTCGTTCATTTGTTCCGCCTTTTTTTTTTCCTGTGTAGAGAAATCCCTGAGAACGTTCTGGTTGACAATTACTGAAGTTTCCACACAATGAACTATAACAGTAGAAAGCCTAATTTCTATGATTCACATGCACAGAGGGAAATGACACTGGCCTATTCTGAAAATAACGCACTATGGTAGCTATGTGTCGGAGCCAATTTTTAGGGTGATAAGTACCGTGGCCATCAGGCAGGGGCAGTGACGTACAGCAGAGCTGAGCGCGCAAACACTCAGCAGGAATCTGACTCCATATCTCCACATAACCTTGGTCTCACTAGTGAATCTCCTGTTTAATTAACACTGTCAGCTATCATAGATGATAAATATCATGATAGCAAAAAAAAAGAAGGGGAAAAAAATTGGGAGCAGGTTTAATACCATATCATGAGGTAGTCGTCTCCCTCTGGGTATCTGCTTTAAGTAGAAAACTAATCACATCCATTATGTAGTCAAATTTGGGCTGCACCTTTACTACATTACATTAATGTAATAATAATACTTATTATCTTTGATGTGCAGTTGCTGTAGAGCCTGCATACTGTCCTCTGTCTGAAACAGGTACTCATTATGGAGGTGGGTGAAATTACAACAATAACAACATGAGTTAGCTAAGAGCATTGTTGTGTGTAATGAAGCTAATGCCTGGGACCCAGAGAAAACTAATGGCTGCTCAAGTGCTGCTGATGCTACTGCTGTGTCTGGAGAACTGCTGATGGCGGCTTTCTGTCAGTGCTAACCCAAGCTGTGTCGAGCCGAGTCGAGCCGAGCTAAGCTAAGCTGTGCAGTGCTGACCAGCGCCCGCTGCTGCAGGCCTGGACAGAGGGAGGTGCTCTGTGTGGTTTAAAGCCTTAGTTTCTCTTTGAGGATGCCGAGACATTTTTTTTTTGTTTGTTTTGTTTTTCTTCTTTTTTTTTTGTAGTTTTTACATGAGCGCTATTGTAGAGGGGCTTCAGCCACTTGACAACATATAACTCAATATACACTGAAAAAGGGAAAAAGATGCTTTAAATCATAAAAATAAAGAAACAAATTTAAAAAAAAAAAAAAAGCCATTTCACTTTTCATTTTCCTCTCGCACACATGTAGAGAAATACACACAACATTCACAACGTGACAAATTTCCTCTCTTCTGAAAAATAAAAACACTTCTGTACACATAGTAGTAATAATATTATTAATAATAATAATAGTAATAATGTTTATAACAATAACAACAGCAAGAACAATAATACCGCATGTGGCTCTGTTGATTTTTTTTGTCATCTTTTCCTTTCTCTTTTTGCTTCATTCTACAAGTCACATCCCTCTTTTCACTTGTTCTGTTTTTAAGTCCAAAAGAAGTTCAAAAGGCAGACTCAAGTTAATAGAAAAGTACTAGAGTGGGAGGGAGCTTTTGGCACCCCCAGCCTCACCCTCAGCCAAACCTCTCCCTCACCAGCATCATTAGTTTCTTTTTGCCCTTGTAGATCTGTTTCAGGTTGTCTATGAACTGCGTGAACTGAATGTGTCCGTCGTGAGCCATCATGAAAGTCTCCCGGGCTTTCCCCAGAAACTCGATGAACTCGCTGTAGTGGCGCGGGCTGATGTGCGTGAGCCGCGAGTGTGTGGTGTTGATGTAGGCCCCGATGGTTGCATCCAGCAGCTGCCTGAGTGGCGCCTTGTCCAGGGACATCAGCTTCCCAGAGTTCCTGCGACTGTGCAGCGCCGACACCATACCCGGTGTGGTCAGTGTACACCGCCGCAAAATGTCCGAGAGTACAGTGGCGCACTTTACACTCTTCACTACGAGGGGGATAACAGCGGCCAGCTCATTCTTCCCCAGTGAGTGGCTGAGAGCGCAGGCCCAAAGCACATCATTGATGGCCGGGTGTGTGTCCTGGTTGTAACTGAGGTTCAGATGAGCCATGGCTAATGTCGCCAACTTATACGCCCTCATAGGGTAACCGCGGTGTTCCATGTAGCGAGCGATAGTGAACAGCTGTGTGTAGCTCATTCCTGTCGCCGCTGCATCCAGTACAATCTGGTAGGCTGTCTCGAAGGCAATGTGGTCCTTTTCACAGAGTGTAAGAGCAGAGAGGGCGCAGTTCTGGGGGTCCTTCATGGCACACTGCAGGGCGAGAGTGCGGGCAGATGAAGCCAAGTTCTCCTGCTGGTGGCAGTCCAGGTGGAGGCGGACGATAGTGCTATTGGACATGACAGTGGTGGCCACAATACTGGTGGCTTCTGTGGGGGTGAAGAGGGTGAACCAGCTCTGCATGATGCTGTCCAGCGCATACACACCTGCAGCACACAGGAAAACCGGAGAAGTTGAAAGGTCAAGCCGTCACATCTCCACAGTTAATGCATTATAATACAGCCCATGCAAACAAGTCCGTGTCACTTACCCACTTCAGTGGCACATGTGACTAACCAGCGAACCATCTCTCTCCTCCTCCAGTTTAACGTGGACAGAGTTATTCTCATCACCTGAGAAATACAAAATGACAACACTATAAAATGCTAAACCAGTGTTTTTCAACCTTGGGGTCGGGACCCCATGTGGGGTCACCTGGAATTCAAATGGGGTCACCTGAAATTTCTAGTAACTGATAAAAATAAAAACTTACTGATAAAAAAGATATGGTGAGTTGAGAGAGACAATCACAATACATAAAAGACATGACAAACTCTGAAGCTAAAACTGAAGCACTGTGGTACTGTTTATCTGTCAAATGTTCATTGTGGTCGGTTTCAGATGCTGCAGCTCTTTCATAATTCATAGTTTGAGTTCTTGTTTGTTCAGTATTAATTTGCAGCCTTGTAAATCCAAGCTGGACTGACTGTACCAAGGAAAATAAAATTCTCACTTTGTGCAGTAATCTACACCTGCCTTTTCTGCCTCCGTCCATAATAATATACATTATATAGACTAAATGTTGTCTAAAATTAGCATTTATATGCAACATAGTATAGCAAACTATTACATGATCAAAAACAAATTAATTTTAGCAAAAAAAAAAAAAAAGTCTCCATTTTGAATGCCTAGGGTCATCAGAAATTTGTGATGTTATAATGGGGTCACGAGCCTAAAAAGATTGGGAACCATTGTGCTAAACCCTATAACAAAGTACAAGAAGCTTAAGCACCTCTAATATTCCCACTGAAGACCATTAAATATAGTATGTGTTACCAAATTAAAGCATGACTTCAACAATACACTTAAGTACTGTAGTGTAAAAGCTCAACAATCTCTTAACAGACTCATATCTCTTATAGTTGAAAGCCTTTTTAAATAATTTAATATGGTAACAAAAGCCTAAAAAATACTACACACTGAAGTTAGATGGTCTGCCTTATTCACCCACAGGGTTACTTAAAGTCTATTTTAGATTAGCTTTCACTTTATCTTCAAATCTATTCCACTACTACTCTATTTGTGAGAAACGTATAGGCGTAGACACTTTTCAAACCCATGGCTTATTCTCTCTGTCCGTTCAGAGTTCTGTGCCTGACAGGGAAATGCTACTCCATTTACTTAGAATGAAGGAGGCTACAAAATGGCCTGAAACTTCTGAAGCTAGTCTCATTAGATGCATCCAAAGTAATGTTAAGCAACTAAGCAGCAGGCTCATTCAGCTGTAGAAGGTCGGCACAAGTCATTTTCATAATAATAGTGATAATTTGTTACAGTGTACGACTGTATTATTTATTTTGACTGTTGTGTATGTATGATGTATTTGTATCTCCTTAGCCTCACAGTCACATTTTTTTCAGATCATAGCTAATGATACAACATGAAGCAGCAGTATTTGTAGAGTAAAGTTACACAAATATCACAATTTGGCCATGCATAATACTTAGGTAATTATGCTATGAGGCTAACAAATTATGAATTTATGGCTGCAGCCTTTTCTTAAACCTTGTTAACTGTGCTGATGCCCTTCTTGGCCGTGATGCTCTTGTAAAATGGATTCTTAATGTCAACAAGTCTTTTCTGGTTAAATTACATTTTATTAAAACATCGTAAGTACATAAAGTATATACCAGGTCACTTATTGCTAATGCTAAAAAAAAAAACAAACAAAAAAAAACACTGAGACATGATATGTAAACATGCATCCAGTTTTACCGCATTCATAGGTACTCGTGCATACCTGCAGTCCCAGCTCCAGAGAGACTTTGAGAAGTGTGATGTCGGGCAGGCTGTCCATCAGAGTGGCGATCTTGAATGCATCTTGTGCCAATTTGAAGATGTGAGACGAAGAGTGAATGTTTTTCTGGATGGACTCCAGGACTGTCTCCAGCCTTCGACTGTCACCTGAGTGAAGAAACAAGACAGGAATGTTTCAGAATACGACAGAGATGATAACTGCACCTGTTTGCATATACAGTGCAGTTTTACAGTGTGTGTGTTGGTAATACCATCTGGCATCTTACTTACACTGAAAAAGTCAGCAAAAATCGTATTTTCTACATATTTTCTTCTATGTATTGTGTTCATTTCTGTGTGGATTTGGGAATATGTGTGCACCTTTGGCTGCAGTGAGCATGGTGGATGCCAGCTCACACTGCTGAGACTCGATGTGGCTCAGGGTGAACCAGCGTGGGTAGCGGTTGGGCACGACAGACACGATGTGGTGGGGTCGCGACAGGTCACTGGACGAGGCCGTCGACTCCAACACCGGCAACCTGACAGAGGACAATCAGAAACAGAGCTGAGTTAGCAATTCACACATCCAGGAGCACTACTCTGCAGACGAGTTATTACTGTCTGCATTATCATATTTTCAACGTTTATGAAAATAGTAAGTAAGTAAAGCTTTATTTATATAGCACTTTTTAAAACAACATGTTACAAAGTGCTTCACATAAAGGAGAGATAGATCAAATCAAATCAAATCTTAAGCCAATTTACAGAAACCCAACAGAATCCTCCAGGAGCAAACACTTATGACTGGTGACAGTGGCGAGGAAAAACTTCCCTTTAACAGGCAGGCAAAATATTTGAACAAAAGCTGACACATTTGGAGAAAACGGAAACATGAATAGTATTTTAAAGGGGGGAAAAAAGCAGAGAGGTGTCGACCGAATGTGAAAGCCATCACACTGAAATCACTGCTTTCTTGTTATGGTGATGAGCAGACTTAAAGACAGACAGAAACACTGTACAGACAGAAAGAGTCTTCATTATGAGTAGTCTGAAAGTGACTTCAAAATGGAGATGACTTTGGTGATCACAGGGGGATTAAAGTTAGCCTATCCCTGCAATTTACCTCCAACCTAGTACTTAATCACCTAGAAACCAAGGTATAATTAGTATTTTCTTCACTCTAATTGGTCATAATGAAGTCAGTGCCATGCAACACCTGCTAGTGGATAAAGCAGCTCACTAGTTCCTTTCATTATAATAAAACTGACAGGGCCAAGTCTTCACCAGCACCAAAAGCACCAGCACCATTACCACTGCGGCCAGCTCATCTTCTATTCTGCTTCACTTCCCTTCCCTCCGCTCCCACCTCAGTTTCAAAGGTCTTCTTTCCTTCAGAAGACAGCACAACCTGGCCTTCTCTCAGCCAATCACAAAGCTAATTGAGTCCACGGGGAAATTAAGGAATTCACCTTCCAGCCCCGTAAGGCTGGACACACATCAAACAAATACCGACACACATGAATGAAAAGAGCCAGCGCACCCACACACACACGCATGCATGCACACCACACACGCTCAGATAGACACACACACACACACACACACACACACGCACACACACACACCTGCCCTTTTGAAAACACATCAAAGCAGCCCTGTAAAAGCAACGTGATGCTAAATGCCAGTTTCAATTTCAGAGCAAAGTGCATGTGATACTGTAGCCACCGGAGTGAAGGCATGTACAAAAATGGCCTGGTCTTCACTTAGTTTTTTGCCCAAGAGGGCACAAGCAGGCCTCGTCTCTCAGAAGAGAGAAGGTGACAAAACCCCAGCCGAGATACGTGTGAGTGTGAACACTGACACTTAGTGTAAAATGGGGATGTTTGGAAGCCTTAGCAACAGCCAGCTTCATTCCACACACATCTAAAGAGCTGCTAAAAGCTTCCACCACACTGGGGCCTTCTGGAAGATTCCTGGGGTGTAGCAAAGCAAAAGAAAAAGGCCCTGGGTAAAGATGGAGGCCTCATCAACATTCCTGTCTTTGTTTGGTTTTCACCAGAGAGCCAGAGGCCTCCATTGGATGGGAGCTTGAGAGGCCTGGACTGCTGAAAAATAACCTCCTCAAAATGTTGGGAGGAAAATCCATACTGGGCTATTGTTCCATAAGAAACAAAAAGGGAAAAAAAATCCTCACAGACTCCTCTGAAGCACTCAATCTATGCACAAGTACAGTGTATTCCCTGCCACGGGCGCGCTCTCATTGAGCACCTTGTAAACTACTGCAAAATGGTGCACATCCGCTATAAACATGATCATCTACTCTGCGCAATAACACTGTAGAAACTCTCAACTCAATGTCAAGTGTGCTTAAAACATCAAATTAAACTCATATTTCTTTACTGCTCTGCCTCGCCTAGATATAAATGTGCGTTACCAATGATATACAGTAAAAAAAAAAAAAAAAAAAAAAACACTAAATGGGAGAGCTGTAAGAGGCAATCAATCCTTGTGTGTGGTTGTGAACAGGAATGAGGGGGGCGGCTTTGGTGTCAAATGGGTCCTGTGGCACTGTAGCACCCTGTCACATCTGAAAGGGCCACAGCAGTATTCATAGCAACACAAATATTCAAGGGCGACGGTGCAGACTCTGTGGGGGAACATGGTGGATATCATGAGCTCATGTGGCATGTGGAGGTAAGCGCAAGATCCCAAAGATTCTGGACGGATCTAGGGTCTCAGTTTTTTTTTTTTTTTAACCCATAAAGACCCAAACATCCATCACTGACCAAAAGCATCTACTGATCTAAAATGTTTAATACCTACTGATCCACTAATCCTATCAATACATATAAATAATTGGTGTAAAATACAGTTTGTCATCTTTTCATGGTCATCAGATATGACCCATTTGGACGTTTAGAGGCTCCGTAGTGAAAGAGGAAGCACCGTCATCTTCTACAACATTGATTCACCAGTAAAACCCATGGAGTTGGATCAATGACAGTGGATGGACACACTTGATTTATGTTCAGTTAATGATATATTTTACTGAAAAAGTCACTTTTTCTGCAGTTTTCTTTGTTTTTGATATAAAAATCCTTAACTTTAATCTGATCTTTTATGAACATCTACATAATCAGTAAATCAAACACAGGGAAATATCTTATTCATACTGATAAAATACAAATGAAGGATACTGTTATCAATAAATGGTGATAAATCACTTAAGAAAAGTTAGATATAGAGAAAATTTCATTTGAGAGCTGACATAAAAGTAAGCTGGGTCTTTATGGGTTAAAGCTGTTATTCCTTCACCTTAAAGACAGTATCTGTGATAATCCAATGTCTGATTAATTTGACTATTCTACATGAAAAATCATCAACTCACAAACAGATATTTTAAGATCACATTACTAGAACTAGAACTACATTATGAGCTATTGTTTTCCTGAATCACCCTTACTATTTCATTCATTAAAATAAAACAGAAGAGGATGATTATGTAAAATACGACTGCAAAGGGACCACAAGTATGTGCACATCCATACTAATGCATTTAAATTAACAGAGCAAAGTGTGCAACAAGTAAAAGAGATGAAAAAAGGGTGACATGCTGATAAAAAGCAGTCCAGCCACATTTTACCTAAATCCTGAGCCTCTTTTGGTTTCTGGTCAACATCACCATGACTACTGACCTCTCTACCTCATGGTCTTTCCCCCTTCTGACTGTAAACACCCTTCACTTCCATAATTTATCTAGCACACTTCTATCAGCTAAGCTACACATCCGCTGGAAGGCCTCCGTTCTATACACAAACTTGAAATTTTCACTGTGACCGCTAAGAAGCTGGAGAGGTGACCCCAAATATCAGTTCACAGCTCCGACATACCAACTGGTAAAGAATTTAAGACGAATCTACAGCTCTTTGTTTAGCTTACAGGAGTTTTTAGATTTACTGGTGCTGATATTGCTCTGTTCTTTTCAACAAATGACCTATGTTTACAGTACGCGTCTCTATAAAGAACAACTAAATTCCAAGCGTCTCGTTTTACAGCCTGGTTTTTCATACAAACTGTAGGGTGATTTAATTATAAATTGATGAAAATGCTGAAAAATTAGCGTGCAGTCAGAGGTTACGATGTGTAAAAAGAGAAGGTGTCAGCTCTCTGTGAATGTCATTGGTATATCATTGTCTCAATTAACGCTAAGACTGCATTTATGCTATACACTGCTGCATATTTAAAGATTATGGATTATGCAGAGAATCAAAGGTTGTGGATTACAGAGGGGATCTAGATTCATTAGCATTGGGACACTCGTATCGCATATGGAAATCTCATATGATAACAGGCGACTGGGAGTTGTGTTTTCCAAAGAGTTGAGATAAGGACAGCCTCATGAGAGCCGGCAAGCTGCTGCTCCTTCTTCTCCTTCTTCTTCTTCTTCATCTTCCTCTGTTGCTACAGTCAAATTCTGGGCAACTCAAGAACTTGTTTTTGTTTTGGCCGCTCACACCAAGTCATCGCACTGCATATGCTGCCCTGGCAAGCTTCAAGGCATGCTTTAATTAGCCTCAGCTACAGCACATAAATACACAAACACTTAAAAATACTATAAATCTACTGGATGTGCACACTCTCATGGATATAGCCTCATTCTTTTTTTTTTGTTTTTTTACAAAGAGCTGGTAGGAGAAAACAAGACAAATAGAGAAAGGAAGTGGAAAGGGAAAAAATGCGTGCAAAAATGAGAGAGAGCGAGAGAGCTAGACTTTCCCTCTCTCCTTGTATCAATGATAGTGTTATAATGGGTCCATTAAAATAGCCCTGGTTCCTTTACCTCCTCCTCTATATTTAACTGTCCGCTATCCCGTGGGAGCGAGGAGGTATATGCTATCATATTACACTACGCTACATTACACACATTCATTATGTGCTGAGTAGACACCTCTGGCTCCCAGGAGCACCCATAAGTGGCCATATTATTCTAAATCGCTGGTTTCACACCCCAAGAGTGAGGATGGAGGCGGCAAGGGGAGGAAGCAAGGAAGGTGACGGGAAGTAGCATGTGAGGAAAGGGAGAGGCTGACTCAGGGAAAACAGGTTTGGGACATGGGTTAGAGGCAAGTAGGGGACATGTAGAGGTCAGGAGCGCAACCTTGAAACCACACGGCCCCTCCATAAAAAGCCAACCGTGTAGTTTTGGTTCTGTAAGCACATTATTTCAATTCCTGACGCCTCCTAACTGGTTAACTGCAGGGGATGTGTGAACGGTGCGTTTGCCTTATCTGTCGCCCTTTTGTCCGACATTATAGTTCAAGCCTTGAACACATCGCTTCCCATTCATTTGCTAATCATTTTGACAGTTAGTGTTTTTCAGTGTTGGACTATGAGAGGCCCGGCTTTGTAGAAACACAACAAACATCTTCCCCACGCTGCCCTGTCCCTGTTGGCCCTGCATGTGTACGTGTGTGTGCATGTGTGTGTGTGTGTGTGTGTGTGTGTTTCCTCCTCATTACAGCCACACTAATTACAGTCTCATTAATGTAATTAATATTCACTGATCCAGCTCCCACTAGTCACAACATCAAAACACAGCAGCACAGACTGATTAACACACATACACATGTACACATTATCCACAGATTAATACACACAGGGGCTTAATATAGAGAGATCACATGGACAACACACAGTCAGGCCTACAAACAGGACGGACCACCAGCTACACACAGACACACAGTGTATGTAGTTTAAGTGCGATAAAATCTTATGATTTTGTAAAATGCTTAGACAAATCTGAGGCCATCCATGAATTTCTGGTCACTGACATTTGAAATCTGAATTGAAAGTGGGTGAAAGCAATTTGGGAAAGTAATGTAAAGTCTAATGAAAGCTGGCTGACTACAATTAGTCTTCGCTTTAGTGAACCGGCCATATTTTTTAAGCTAATCATCAAACCGGCTCATAAACGCAAACTTTACTTCGTCTCAATCAAGTCAAAAGTCGATTAAAAGTCATTTACAAGATCTGACACACAAGCACACACACTGAAAGAGACTTACCGCATAGCTCTCAGTGCAATTTTGTACGCCAATTCAGCGTCGTGAGGTAGGAGAGAGGTGAAGAGATAGCGGGCGAAGGTGTGCATGGGAACACTCTCTCTGTGGACAATCTCTCCCAGACCAGAGTATGGACCAGCTGCATCGACGCACAAAAAGAGGGGTTTGTTTTAGTGATGAACACCAATAAAACAATAATAATGTGATAACAACAGTGTAAGTACATTATGGTTTGTGCAATTTGTAACATATGTGAAGAAAATATCATGAATTAATCACTTTTGCCACTTAAAGCTGAGAATGAGTTTTGTCACCAATTTTTCATCAAATCTGAGTCATAGCGTAAGTATCATGATTCTGTAAGTCTTTCCGTGATTACTCACCTGAATCTCTTCCCTCATGGTGAACAGTTTCGAAGTGTACTCCACCAGAGCTACGTGCAGCTGCAGTAGCAAGAGGCAATGAAGCCGTTTCCATGTTTGTTGCTGCTGCAGCCATAATGCAGCTGCCATAGCTACGCTTCCCACAATTCATGTTGCAACAACTTTCCGAAAACGCCCGACTGACCTACTGGCTCTGTTTGTAAACAAATTGACTGTTTATGGTGGAGTACACTTCGAAATTGAGGGAAGAGATTCAGATGAGTAATCACAGACAGACTTACGGATTCATGATACTGAGGATATGACTCAGGTTTTACAGATTTGATGAAAAATTGGTGACGAAAGTCATACGAAGCTTTAATGGTGGAGTCATAATGTATCTTAAAAATCATTCATTTTCAGTGAAAATCTTTATGCTTCCTGCCGAATGCTTCAGTGTCTGTTGTCTGACCCTCTACAGCGGTAACAGTGTGCAACATTAGTCATCATTAACTTAGAAAACGTAACTCTCTATTCTCAACAAACAACCAGCTCTGAGCAAAAGCACAAACCTCATGTAAGCAAATACACGTTACCTACTGTACCTTTAAATATCAGTGTATGTACAGTTGAAACCGAAAAAAGGACTGACTCTTTATTTGACTTTTGTTATTTATATACTGTAGCGTAAAATGAAGTGTCTGCTTATATACTGTGCGCCCCCCCTCAGCCAGGAACAGCCAGAGCCACGTGGCATTAAAACAAACTGTGACGTCAAAAACCATATGGTCGTGTGTGTGAGCTTGGCCTCATGCTCTCTTTCTCTTCCCTCCCCCTCTTTCCTGCACTTCCCCTCGTCTCTGGTGGGTTATTTTAAACCCCAACAGGCTCCTAAGCCACAGACCACATCACACAGTGGCGCGGCTGCAGCCTCCAGGGGCCCGCGGAGGCCTCGGAGCCTGGTGCTCTATTAGTAACGGAGCCAGAGGTGGGTGGTCGCGCCAGGGCAGAGGCATGGCTGGGGTTTGGGTGGGGTCTAGAGTTGAGCTTGACTGGGCCAGGCCCTCCAGGATGTGACACCCCCTCCCTCCTCCTACCTCCTTTTCCCATAACCAAACCCCAGTCGTCGCATTCTGTAAATGTACACACTGTTGTGTGTGCACGCATGTGTGTGCTGACACAATACCCCTGGTGTTACTGTGTAAAGAGCTCATTTTGGTCTGGCCCAGGGCAGCTCAGCCTCTATTTGCGCCACAAAATGAAAGGATAATAAATAGTGAGACAGAGTCCAATGTGTTTTTTCCTGTTTAAGCAAGAAAGTGTAAGCTTTTGGAGTGTGGGAGGAAAGTGGAGGGAGAGAAAAGGACTGCATGGGGTGTGTACGTATCTGAATGTATGCATTTATATATGTGTGTGTGCGGCTTATAGTGAAATAAGGGAGATTAAGAACTGAAATATTACCATCTTCCTCACCTTCTAATAGAAAGACAGCTTGTTTACGGAAGATTTTGACCAGGGAGTCGTCCAGTTCCACTTCTTGCAGCTTGGCCAATAGCTGCTCTTCATTGCGACACACCTTCTCTTGAGCATACAGCCCATCGGGCATCACCCGCTGCTGACCCAAGCCAATCAGAGCCGTCTCCACTGCCAGTGCCACGTACGATTCGCCATCGCCTAGCAATCGTTGTACGGGCATTCGCTGGAGATCGGCGCGGCTTACTACACTTGAGCAGTCTGTGAAGAAGAGATGGATGGGAAAACAAGAGAGGTGGAAGCGGGTTAAATGGGAGTGCGATGGTATAAAGTGGTGCCCTGTGTTTTTGTTATTCTCTGAGGTTTGGGCACCAGATGAGCTTGTCTCCTAAAGACAACCGGAATGTCAGTCACACAGCAGAGGTCTGGACACAATGACCATCCAAAGTAAAGATTAACGCCACTGGAGCATTCTTTTGTTCAAGGTTTAAGGCAAATTCTGCGAAAAGAGGAGGCAATGAGGGACGCAGAGTTATAGTAGCTTGGGGAGGAGAATTTAAAAACCAAAAGGAGGAATGATAACATAAGAGAAAGAGACTGAAGGTGAATTTGTATAGAAACTAGGAGTCCTTTCATCTCCATTCTAATTTACATCTAGAAAATGAAATATCTGAAATGCAGGATTTATGGATCTTGGTAATCAAAAAAGGCAGAGATGTTTAAATCAAGTATTTTATCAAGTCACAGTAAAATTTAACCATTGATAATACACAGAACGTGGAAGAAAAACTGAATACAATCTGTAAATGTTATGAAGTTTCTTAAATAATTAGGAATCATTAACAGTTTACACATTACTACAGTCTTAGTAGTGTCTTCAGTTCAGCAGCACATGAACAGGATACGTTATTCTAAAACCGTATAATAAAAGTAAGTAGTAATATACAAAAGATACAGCAGAATCTTCTTAGATTTTTGTCAGCTCAGGATTTACTGGCTCATACGCTGCAACAGAGCAAGAATTATATTAAAAATGTACAATTTATGTTATTACCTGAGAGGTCTAAGCAGGTATTGGATCCCTCCTCCCCTGCCCGTCCTGACTCTGTCAACGTGCTGAACAAGGTGCCGATGGGATCCAGGGGGTGTCCCACCCAGCCCTCCATGTTGGTAATGGAAGTATGGCCTTTATGGAGCAGCTCTGAGACAAAGAAATGGTTGTTATTTTAACACAAAGTCCTGCAGACTCACATATTTTAAAGCATATATGCTCTGTAAGGAAATGTGATTTGCAGAGAAGCTTCAGCAAATAAAGGAAGAGAGGAAAAAAAAGCATTCAAAGACCCCTGCGTTTCAAAGACTGATGCCCTTTGAACAAGTTTCACCTTTCTTATGTCGACGAAAGTGCTCTAGTTGCCTCTGCTGTTGCCGTCGTAACGTGTTGACCACAGCGATAGCCAATCTGAGGGCTTCTCTTGGGTAGCCGTGTGAACGCAGGGCATCCACCCTCGCACAGGCCGTCGGTACATGTTCTGAAAGAAAGGCGAGTTTAATGTATTCTTTCAGTGAATGCTGCACATTCTCAAAGCAACCTGCGGTGTATGAATTTCTTATTTGAGTTGCACTTATACACATACACACTCACCATGCCACAAAGGCCAGCCGCGTGAGTCAAAAAGGGAACCCTCCTGGTTGTCATGGTAACAGTAGTTGGCATAGAGGTCACTGGCGATAATGTGCTGCAGATGACGGTCCTGCCAGTGCAGGTCACAGGCCTCAATGGCCCGTGTGAATACAGTCCTGTGGGGTCGCATCTCTGCAGAAGAAGCAGACATGTCATTGTGTAACGAAAGCTGTGAGACTCATAAGAAATAGAAATTTAAAAACAGAATGGTCGCAATTAAACATGAAAGACCAAGAGAATAAGGATTTTAGTGTGAGTATGAGCCAAGATCCAAAACCACTGGATATATTTCCCAAAATGCCTCCTTTTTCAACCCTACATGTGTAGTTCATAATTCAAAGCCTAGGCTGAAACTTTCTTCATACAGAATACGTGACAGAACTGCTTTAATAAGATTATTTTTTTCTCATTCTTCAATCAAATTTGACTTCAATTGATAGAGTGTAGCTTTACTTTTCCTGTGGCACAAAATCAGAGTTTAACAGTTAGTTTGCTGTATACTTGGTCATTTGGTTGTTTTTGTTTTGACAGCTCAAACATTTTAATACCTATTAATGACATGTTAATATTTGGGCATTAGCATAATTATTGAAAACAAACATAACCATCATCTCGAATATTGGCAGTCTGTTTCGGCTTCCCACTGCAGAAAATCTGCCAGAGTGTTTTAAATCAAAGGGAGACTGTGTTTTTGTCTAAACTAAGCAAAGGATTTGTGTGTGAATGTGCTACATGGAAAAATAACCTCTAACAGATTGACTTCTTGGTTGACAGTTTTTAGGCAGAATGGAAAACATGCTCAATGAGATTTTGGGATGATTCTTCCTTGTTGGACGGAAGTTACTCTTTCAGTGTCATAAAGCTACAGTACATGTGACACGCCTCACCTGTACTGCTGGAGAAATCGTTAACATGAATACGTTATTGACAGATATACAAAACTTGTCAATCTCTGACCTTGGTTGCCATGAGCACCCTGAGGCAGTGAGTGGGTGAGGTTGGGCAGCTCGTTGCCGTGGTTACCATCCTCCCAGGGGCAGACGTCCACACTGTTCCATCTGCGCAGCTGGCGCAGCCATGATGACTTTTGCTCCGGCTTACAGTGAGGATTCAGTACGATACACATCCACAGGGCACCTGGACGAACACAACACAAACACACACACTTTAACTTCCTGCCCTACTTCCCAGTGTGTCATGATGACGTAAGCGGTGAGTCACACAATGCAGGTAGGTTTGTCCTTTGAGATTTTTTAAACATCCTAAATACAGTTATCTTGCACCACTGAGAGCTGGAGGCAGTTGTAGATGTGGTGCATTCATAACACTGTTCCTTTTTCTTTCAGTGCACATTTTGTATGCTGCCGCCATCTTGCACTAGAATACAAGACTCTATGAAAACAGAGAACTTAACTAGTCCCGAGGCAATGCTGACTGCACACACATCATTTTGGAGTAAATTGGAACAAACAGAATATGAAAAGTGGTTAAGTCTCTGGGGATGCAAGCACATTCAGGGATTTTACTCTCAAGACTGCTGGAGATATGTACACTCCACTGTGTGTGTGTGTGTGTATGTGTGTTATTGTATTGTGTGCATGCATGCATGTAAAGGCAAAGAGAGTTTGGGAGAAAGGACGAAGACAAGGACAGAGACAGAACATGAAGAAAGAAAAAGAATACAAAAGGTACAGAACAGAGGCAGAGCAGAAAAAAAGGGAAATAGAAAATGAAATGGGAGCAGAGATGATTTGGATGAGGAGACATGGGTGAGGACAAGTGAATGAGGCATGGCTTTGTGTCTGGAAGAGAGGACTAGCTGCAGCTCAGAAGAGAGAAAGACAAAAGAGGGGGAGAGAAAGAGAGAGAGCGGCGCCGAGAGGCAGCATTCACCACACATCAGGGGGAGTGATAAGGACTTGGGAAGAAGGGTTTGAAGTGTGGACTTCAAAGAGACCGTACACACACTTCCAAAAATACGTGGGATCGAAACAGATGAGATCACTGCGCTGTCCTCACAAAGTGCAGAACAAGACCAAAGGGAAAAGAGAACATCATCATCAACAACGGCAGCGGCAGCGGCAACTTCAGCCAAGACATTAGAGGAAAACAACAAAGGCAGCAAAGACAACACGACTGCTGTCCTGGTGACGGGCTTGTTGGTTTAGTGGGTTGCAGTAAAGTGTTTTGCTGTAGGTACAGTGTGTCTGTCAAGAGAAGTACACACTAAATCAAACCAAATGACTGCGTGGCGGGCAACGCTCTGTCATATCAACTAAATATATAATATGAAGTGTTTGAAAACATTACACAGGTCATAATATTTGGGGTTTTGATGAGGTGCGATGTGCGGCTTGTAATTCACAAAGACACTCTTGCTGAGCTGCCAAGTCTACAATCAGAGTGAGAGCAAGTGAGGAAGTGATGAGTGTGTGTCTGAGAGTGTGTGTGAGAGTGTGTGTGTGTGTGTGTGTGTGTGTGTGGGTGCTGTCTGGGAAACAAAGGACAAATAAACAAACAGGAAAAAAAAAATGTGTGCCTTTGTGTCAATGTCTGGGTTCAATCACCCACCTTGCTAAATCTGTTCGTGCCGGCGCATACAGGGAAAGCTGTGTGTGTGTGTGTATATGTGTGTGTATGTGTGTGTACATTTGTAGGGCAGCGTGTCTGTGTGGTGTGTGTGTGCGAGCGTGGTGTCTTTTTCCTCCTCACCTAGCTCGTCCCAGAGCTGTCTGTACTTGTCGGTCATGGTGGTGCCCTGCTGTCTCCACAGCGCCAGTCGAGGGTCGGCCATGAACTGTTCTGTGATCAGTGTTAACATCCTCGCTCCATTGGAGTCACGCATCTTCAGCATCTCCCTCACCTACAGGGGAAGAGAGGATGAGACAGTTATGTACACACATGTAGGGTGTACACAACATACACGCACACAAAGTAGAATAAAACTAACCCTGTGTTTTATCACACATCACACACATTATAGCCTAAGTAAATGATGGACACACACACACACACACACACACACCCCTTAATAAAACAAAATCATCCTATAAAAACACTGATTTTGTTGTAGCTCTTTCTACATCTGGATAACACACTTTCTTTTCATTCTGTACCTGATACATCTATAGAAAATGACCAACTGTTGTTATTCCACTCTTTTTTTTGTTTCTTTACGTACAAATAAAGTTGCCAGAAATCTAATGATGCACCCAAAAAACCTAACAGTCACTCAAATAGTCACACAGTTCTCTAATTTTGTCATTTTTCTTGTAAAATGTTATTCTAAGGACAGGTTTTTATACAGCACAAACACAACTATGCTGTAAAATGCAAACTATTACTTCTAAAAATCCACAAATTTGTCTATGTTTATGTTGCACTGTAAAATCTTGGTTTGAAGACAGACTGAAAAACTTGTGAGGAACTTTCCTTTAACCATTTGACATGCTGACACTTTGTAGTCATTTTTTACAACCCCCTTTTTTTCAGTACTTACATATACTCCATATATGTTTTATTCTATTCAGACAAGGAAGGTTCATTTAGTATTAATTACTACTGTTAAATTATTGCTGTCATTAGTACTACAGTTATTTAAGTTATTACTAAATAAATTCAATCAATATTTAGATTCTTTCTGCTGTGTGATACATTTATAAATCATATGTATTTTCTATTCACTGTACATTCTGGAGGAGGAATCCTTCCTCTGTGGCTCCTCTTGATGTTTCTATCACATTTTCCATTAAATGTTTTTTGGGGAGTTTTTTTCCTCACTTGTACAGAGAGTCTGAGGTCAGAGGGTGTTAAGTAATATCTGGCTACATAAATAAAATATAATTGAATATTTGTTTTACTGTGGAGAGCATCCTTTTAAAGCAGGAAACACACAAACCATGTCCAAATAGTCTTATAGCATAACTGCCTAAATCACACACTATATTATGGACAAAAATGTTGGGACACATTGAATTCAGGTGTATCTTTTCTAACAGGAGTCTGGGCTACAAAACAACAATGACAAATGTCATAATATAGTTTTATATTGTGATAAATATTATATTGATTATTACCGTAATATTGATGTTCATATCTCAAATCAGCATCAACAGGACATCTTGCAATCTGTAGCAATGGTATGTTCCAAAACCTTTCTCAATATACTTTATAAACATCAATATTTCCTTTTTAAGTTCAGTGGGTGATGTGAAGGAAGTAGATAGTTATTTGTGGTAGAAAATCATTATTTACAGTCAGAACGCAAAAAAATATTTAGGAATTTAGAGGTAGAACATTTCATTCAAACCATAATCATGGATAAAAAAAAAAATCAGTGTTGAGAGAAACTGACTAAAAACCATCTCAGGCATTTTAGAAGCAAAGACAACAATTTAAATAAAACTTTATTTATCCCAATATAAAACTATATTATGACATGTGACATTATTGTTGCGTATCTCAGACCCCTGTTAGAAATGAAACACCTGGATTCAACGTGTGCCAATACTTTTGTCCATACAGTGTACGACTTAGACAGTTATGCTACGAGTCTAACGATGTCTCTTTAGTCCAAGACACAGAAACGTTTACCAAGAAAACATCACACACGTAGGTACACATACAGTGTGTGTGTGTGTGATTTTAGGACCGCTCAGAGTTGATGTTCGCGCTAGTGCTAATGTGTGCATGGCTGTCGACGTGGGTGTGTGAGCGCGCACAAGTGTTTGCAAATGTATATGTGGGTGTGTGTGCTGAAAAGGATACTGTTAGAGCGGGCATCAAAGAGCACGAAGGCGAGAGACACTGTAAAAGCCGAGCACGGCGGATGATAATGGCCTTTGCTTACAGACTTTACATTGCACGCAACACATTAATGCTGGCCTAGCTCTGCCACTGTAATAGTAGGCAACACAGAGAACAACACATCCCTCGTGTTTGTCTAATAGTGGGCACAGAGTACTATATAGTGCAAGCTTTCTGTGTTTCTACACCTCTTTCCTTCTCGTTTTATCTTATACCGTCTCTTCCTTCCTCATGCAATTAGCTCTAACTAAGAGCACCTTTAAAGTACGTGCCAAAATTTGTACATTGTTTTGTCTAGGATTACTTTGAACAAAGATGGCCTCCTTTCATAAGAGAACTGAAGGAGAAAAACAAGAGCACCAGAGAGGAAGAGTATATTTATTAACAGGACGCAGAGGAAATGATCAGGTAAACCCGTAAAAGGGAGCGAGTGAAACCTCAGACAGAGTGAAGTGTGTACATGTGGTTTTGGAGATCAGGTCCGGTATGTGTTGTATGCACATTGTTATGTTCTCTATGTGACTGGGTGAGCGCCGTTTGCTGGCTCCTGACCTTGCTGAAGAGCAGGTTGAGCTGCTTGCCCGAGCCGTGGTAACCTCCCTGGGAGAGGAAGAGCTTAACTTGCTCCTGAACCTGCTCCTCATCCAGATGCCAGCAGTTCTCGTCGTCCACACTGGCTCCTGCTGTGGGGTCTGGGGCCCCTGCGCACACACAGAAACACAAACACAAGTCGTATTATTATCAAATCTCTGCATTATCCCCATGATTTGACCGGTATAGACTATTAATTCACCTACACAGGATAATACGCAGAATCCAATTTTAAGCATGTTATTTGTAATAGAATCCTGATTTATACTGTCATGACACAAACTATATTTTTAATATGAATTTCAAGTATCTAGTCCTTGTCTGTTTTATTGGCACTAGATTTTATCCTTCTTTCCTAAGGGTATCTAAGAAAAAGCACAAGGACATTACATTTCATGATAGGCAATAACTGAATGAAATGCATTCATTAACTCTAGAAGTGGTTTGACAAATACAGGGTTGTTTTTTATGGCTGATGGAGACTGATAACTGACGTCTGGCATGTACATGTGTTTTTAGTAATAATGATAATGTGTCAAAATAGAGCATAAAAATATAAACTTCAGCACAAAACTACGATGAAATGCTTTCACGCACATGTTTAATTAAAGAAGAAATATTGAACTTTATCTTAAAACAAAAATGAATGGAGCTACCAGCAACATTTCTTTTTAATGGTAAGAAAAATTAAATAAATAAAAGAACAAAATAGGTCCCAGAAGGTTAAAAAGCAAATTACAAATGAATAAAAAGTACAAAATCTTTTATTAAAATGTCTGGGTTTGCTGTTAAGAGTCCCAATTCAGACAGAGAGAAAGAGAAGCCAAAGCAGCACTTTCTACTCTATTTTAGTGTATAAAAAAGCATACTCAAGTGCAAAAAAATGGTAGGATGCCTAAAATGTAGTTACACGCTTTACTCAAGGATACATCCAAGCTGTTGATGATGATGAAAACTCCCTCAACACAGTAAAAACTGTCCATTTTTAAAAGTTTAGTTTTATATTTGTCGTCCTTCTTCTTAAAGCCTCCCTCACATCCCTCCTTTGTGCTTTCACTGGCTCCACTTCCCCTGCTTTGTTTCAAGTTTTCGTCTACTTTTACTGAGGTAAGCAGCGAGTACAGTATTGATAATAAGAGATATGCACCTTTCTTTGTCCCTCTATGAACCTCTTCATCTCTTTCTCTCTCAAAAGTAAATACCAGGTCTATAGTGTTGATTAGAAGCACAGTGTCTCTCCTTTACTGCCTGAATCTCACTAATGAGTAACATTGATCCTGCCACACTTTACCTTCGTCACGCCATCAATACACTCACACATATAGAGGCAGGAACACACATCAGCATAAACATGCACACAAGACTCCTGCGAGCGCTCTCTTCCTCACCGTGGACCTGGTTGATCTCCGAGTTCTGGGACAGGATCTCGTCGGCCAGTTTCTGCGCCGTAGGCAACACTTCGGTGTGGTGGACTGAAATCAAATACTGGACAAACTTCTGCAGCTGGTCCCTGCTCATCTGGAACAGTGTTTCTGAGATGGGCAGGTGCAGTTTGACCTGCTCGGGCTTCCGTACTCGATAAAGTGATAGCGCCACTACATGTGCGCAGTAGAAGATGTCTTTGTTGCCGCATGTGCATGTTACTGCTGTGATTTTGCAGCGGTCGAAGCTGACACTGACGCTGCAGACGAGCTCCGGGGACGAAGGCGTGGCCGGGTCTGTTACTGTGCCGCTCAGATGGAAACCTGTGAGAAAAGAAAGAAAGAGAATGTCATTAATTTAGTTTTAAGAAAAGCGTTCTGTGTTTGAAAGCAGCTCCTGTCATCTATTCTTTGTCTCTAAATGCATTTCCTCATTTAGTAAGTACTTATTAAGTTTAAGCCGAGTCAAATTTTCAAAGTTTGACCCAATAAATGATGATAAGATTGGACATTTATCCTGCTCCTTAATGGCTCAACAACTGTTCATCTTAAAAGTACAGAAATTGAGTTGAATGGCTTAATTCAACTTTGTGAATGTTCCCTTTATTAAATGACCTTATGGAGGAAATTTCATTGAGTGTGGATGCAGTGAGGGTGGAGCTCAGCAATTTTATCAACCAAACCCAGTTGGCCACGGTCATTGTCCTCTTATCAAGAGGGCATGATTGGGACATCTGAGTACGAGTAAACCAACTTGATGGAAATCTCTGAAGGGTAGATGGGGGTAACTAAGATCAGTGATCCATTTCGAGAGGAACTAAGAAAGAGATGGGGAAGTGAGCGGCGAGCACGGCTGTTACAGTATGAATAATGAAGCCTCTTGTTTGAATATTATGTTTGATCTTATTCTGACTGCACGATCTGGAGGCGCGGCTGGTCATTATGCGAAGATGAATATGAATGAGCAAGGCGGGGTCCCCGGCAGTGTCCTAAAACACACACTGATGAGCATATGAAAGACACACACATGTCCATGCACACTGCGTCGCAGCATGAGGTCATGCATTTATTAATAATGGGAGTGGTTATGAGAGACAGAGACTAGCTTATGAATGCATTTAGGTGCTCAGGAGAGATCTCTGAAGTGCATGTGGACAGGGCAAAGACATACATCTCTTAAATATGTTTATCAAAGGACTGTGCATCCGTATCTCTGTAATATCAAACATGCATTAATGTAGATATCAAAGTATTTTCCGTGCCTCTACATTAGGTAAGAATGGAAGGGGAGCTGAATATTTCATGGGATTTTGATGGAAAAGGGGTGAGGGGAACACAAGCCGGATAAACACGGGTCAGATCTATGTAGCTTTCTGTCCTAGCTGATGGTTTCAGGGTGCACTCGGGATGAATTTGAATAGAAAGAAAAAGTGCCAAAGGAGTCAGCAGGATGCCTTGCTTATAGTCTTGGCTATGCCCTTAGGAGGCATATAAAAATAAAACATGCCGTTTGTAGAGGCCGTATACAATATGACTCCTTCGTAGCGCGCCTTTGTAGAAAGACAGTAAGGCAGGTACTTTAAATATCCTCTAGATGAGACCTTGAAAAATTTTGGCACTTTTTATCAATCGCATTTGGTTAATTTCTAGAGAAGCATGAACATGGATGTACAAAACCTGCAAAGGTGCAAGAGCAACACAACACAAATAAGCAGTTTCTATATCTGTGCCCTTTTGCTCAGCATTATCTGCACAAGTAAAACGTGTTGGCTGCAGATATGTAACAGTGAGGAACTGCAGAACATTGCCATGGAGATATGCTTTTCCATTCTGAAAGCCAGCTGGCAGAGGAAGTGCATGTTCGTTAACAATGTCCACAAAAGAGGGGTGTGGATCGGAATATGGCAGCCACTTGCATCTGTAGTGATCAAAGCCTATATGTGTACATCTGTGAGAGTGGGAGAGCCATACTGAGTCGGTTTTGAGGAAGACTAAAATGGTTTACATGGTGCAGCTGCTTGGAGAATAGAGAGCTAACTTATTAATCTGTGTAATAACATACAAATGAGCAATGGGTGTGAATACTTGCTGATACTCAGTGTGTGTGAGTGTGTGTGTCTGCGTATGTGTGTGTGTGTGTGTGTGTGTGACAAGCTTGTGTTTCAAGAGTAGCCCCTGGTCCAGAGAGGGGAGAGAAAAAGAGAACATCAAAAACATGTGGGGCTGAGAAAGCTCAAAGTAAAACCAACCTCTGATACAAACACACACTCATACACACACCTCCTCGAACACACATGTATTAGGCTGTCGTAAAAACAGCTGCACTTTCTTTTGCAAATATTTTGCCTTTTCCCAAAGGAAAAATTAACAAGGATACTTTTTAAAATCCGAAACACATGGAGTATGAAAAACTAAATGGCAATAAAAGGACTTAGTCTTGTTCGGAAGCAAAAGTCTGTTGTGTCTCCTTTGCTTTAATGGACACTCTCCCTCTCTCGCCTTCCAAGCCCTTTTCATCCGTCCCTCCCTCCATCCACATTCCCACAGCTCTTTCTCTCTCACTCTCTGACAGATGGGTAGGTAATGAGTTTCGCCTTTCCCCGTCCAATCGTCTGGGCACCAAAAACTGCCCCCCACGCCAAAAATGCCCTTTTAATTTAGCCAAGCGCTGAGTACAGGGATATTACTGTTTAGGTACACACATGCGCGCGCACACACACACACACACCTCCCATGACTCCTGGTTGGGTGGGTATGAAACCTTCAATGTCTCATGTGCAAGCTATTAAAGAGCCTGGTTTCCCCCTCACCCAGTCCTCCCAGCTCCCCTCCCCAAGTGGTGCTCAGGGCTCTTTTCTGTGCATGTTCAAGAGGCCAGGGTTGGCTTTCAAAGTAACCATGGCGGCCATTTTTAGAACAAGGCCTCTGTGAGGTTGCCCTAGAAACCCCTTCTGACCGCCCTGGTGAAATCACACTTGGCCCAAAGCGCTGTGTAAGGGAGTGAGAACAGTGTGTGAAAGACTGAGCGAGAATCAGCGTATGTATATATATGTTCAAATCCCACAAAGGCCTGTGGACCACCCACACTCTTTGGGGGACCACATCAAAGCATTCCCCCAAATAGCCCTTTGCTCCATCTTTCTCTTGCGTTTTGAAATTGTATAAGTGCCGATAAGCCAGCATGCGCTCTCTTGACCAGCTAGGACCACTTCTGTCTATTCAACAACATGGGGCCCCAGAAATACCGGACTCCTGCTCTTATTTCAGAGAGGAAAGGCCCAGAGTAAGGCCTGCAACTCCTTTGACATACATCTGCCATGATGGAAGAATGCTGCCTTTATGAGCGTCCTATAAAACAAGATTTAGCTTCCCACATGAAGGCAGTCGGCGGGGATCGGGACCGGGTCTGAGAGGTTTGCTTGCCTAAGCACAAAAGTGCTCAGTGTTCCAAAATCACTAGAGCAAATTAGATTGAGCAACATACATATATTTCCGCAATCAAATTAAGATTCCAAGTCAATGGAGAAAATTCAAGCCCAGCAGTGGGAAGGTCATTAAGTTTATTGGCTGAATTGGTTCATGAATGACTGTCACCTAAATCTAATATGGCACCATGTAGTTCAGATAGCACTCATCCACTGTATTTTTTGTGTGGGTTTGTTTGTTTGTGCGTGTGTGTGTGTCTGGGAGATTCTGAAAACATGATTGATTTCAAAGCAAGAAATAGGATGAAACAAATGGACTGGTGTGAAAGCAAGTCAACAAGCAAAGCAAGGGAGAACCAGAGAGCAAATAGATATTTAAGGCCCATTCGCCTGCACTGATTCACTTTAGCCTTGCACATTAATCAAATTACCTCATGAGCTGCACACAGACAGAAAGCAACTCCTAAATCTGACTCTGCCCGGCTACAGCTTCTCTGATCCGCGAAGGATCACCTGCGGCAGTAAGAGTTTTAACATCGGATCCTACTCTATGTTGACCAAAGATAGACTGCTAAAACTTCACTGGGAAAAAAAGACTACTGGACTGGAATCCAATCTGTTTGGTTGGATTGAACTGAGAGGCCCTGCTGAAAGGAGATCTATGTCACGGGCGAAGAAAAGCAAGGCTCTGCAGCAGGTCGAAGAAGGGTCGTGGATTGTTGGGCAACCCCCACCTCCTGATTCGCTAATGCTACATCCATCCCACCCACAGCTAAAGGAAGAGTTTCCTCCATTGCAGCTCCTTGAAGTGGCCAAATTAATAAGGTTGCAAATACAAGGCCTGTCGGCATCTAGGTCTGCATGCAGAACAATGAGCACAGGCGTGTGTGGTCCTATAAGGAAGCACCCATACAAAGACTATAAACAGAGATCAATGCTGTTCTGCAGGAGTCCCTGCTCCAGGCGTGTGTGTGCATGTGTGTGTGAGTCCAAGGTGTGGGATGGGCTAGAATAACACAGCTGAGCTCCAGGGGCGGCCATATTTATGCCTTAAACCTTCTGGTACACCAAAAAGCCCTTTTCTCTCCCCGGGTGTGTTTTCATCACTTGCACCATAGAGCGCGCATCCACACACACACACACACACACACACTTGAAGTCTGAACGTGAATGCTGACAGACACAAACAAGCATAAATTAATGTTTTGAGATATTCCATGAATTTCAATGGTTTTACTTCCGCTTGAGATTCTGACAGCAAAATCTGCATACTAATCATAGGAATGGAGGGAAAAGAATATCTGCGCGTGTGTGTGTATGCTCACTGATGGCTGTGTGGGTGATTGGAGTTGTCATCAGCTGGCGGTTGAAATGACAGTCGACTACTGGGCTGCTGCCACTTAGTTGCCATGCGGTACATCAGGAATGACTTGCAATTTTCTAACTATCACTTTCAAACTGGATTCTAATTTTGCTGGATTGGCCCTGTCAGACAGAGCTGGTGTTACCGCACTGCTGACTGATCCCAAAGGCTGGCATTCAGATGGCTGACCAGTACAGAAAGACAGGAAGGCTTCTGTTCAGGGATGTGATCGAGACAAGACAAGGAGGAAAAAAGTGATGTGAAAATGAGTTCTGTTGGAAACAGACTGAAGAGACAGTTGCAGGAAACCTAAAAATTTAGAGAAAAAAAACAGACATTCACATGGACTCCTTTTTCAGCAAATCAGCAGGGAATCGATCGTTAGAAAGGCAGGTAACGCTGAATAAAATAATGTTTTGTGATTTTCTTAACTACTGCTTTTAATGGTTTAACTATATTTCAAATAAAGCAGGCTGTGAAGTAGAAAACGTGTGGTATTGGTTAAACTGTCACTCTCTATCCCCGGTGTAACACTGCTGAAGCCACAAGCTGGTTAATTCCATTTCCTAGCTGTACATTAACTATACATTATCCCAATCCATGTGCAAGGTTCATTAGTGTGAATGAAATTACAGCTGGCTGGAAATGAATGTGTGTAATTAGCAGAGGTCTGTCCCAGTAGAGCCTTGCAAGCTATAGACGGAGGTAATGGGATCCATTGAAAAGCCATTGTCTGCTACTTCAGGGCTTGAGTATCTTTCTAATGACAAACCTATAGACATTATAGCGCTCTCCATATATACCAAGGAGATGGGTTTGGGTCAGGAACAGATGCCCTCAAGCTACAACAAAGTGCTGCATATGATCACATAAAAAGGATAAACAGACACAATGATGATACATCATGTCTGTTGGTTTGGAAGTTGTGTTTGTGCATTATTTGCACGCAAAGTGTGTTGAAATGACATTTGCTGTGGCTGTCTGAATTGATTACAGATGTGTTTCTTTTGCTTAATTTAAACCTTGCCCTACAAATCCTTTTGTAGCATGAATAAAAAAAAACAACAAACTAACAATGTAGCAAAAAGCCTTACTACAACTAGCACTGCACACAGACAAAAAGCCAATTCTGTGTTAGCTAACATGGCTGAAAAGTGAACAGAATTGATTTGCATGTGAAAATAGGTGAGCATTAACAGGAGTGGACTCAAAAATACAGTGGGACTCTGTGCACATGTCAAGTATGGGTGAACGTTTTTAGGTTCACGTCTCCACGCCAGGAAATAACCTTACACTCGTTACCCTTCCCATTTCATTTGGAAAGTCACCCCACACACACACACACACACACACACACACACATACACACACAACCCCACCCTTTGACACACACTCATGATGCCTTCATGCATGCACGCATACTGGCTTCAGTGACTCCCTGCAGTCAACCTCCTTCTGCTCACAAACAGCCCCTCCTCTTTCCTTTTTCTCTCTCCAATATCTGACTCCTCCCCTGTTTCCCCCTCATGACACACACACACACACACACACACACACACACGCACACACACACACACACACACACACACAGAATGTTGCCTAGCCCTAAGCTGACCCGTTGTGTGTACTGACGTCACACACTAGACAAGGGGAGGCATCATTCCAGACAGACACACACGTGCACACCCACACACACGCACACATATACACACAGGCCCCAGCCGAGGGGGAAGCTACATTCCAGCACAGGCACACAGACACACAAACACACAACACCACGCCTGGCGGTGGGAAGCATGGGGAGCGCTCAGCTGTAGCGGGGAGGCGGGGAGGAGGAGGAGGGAGTGGGGGGAGGTTGGGGAGGCAAAGGGGGAGTTTTAGAGGTGGGAGGAGGGAGTGATGGCTCTGAGCCAGTGTTCCTCTGAGCTCAGCACTTCCCCTTTCAGCTCCAGCCAGCCGCCAGTTTGCGTAACGCAGCCCATGCAGCTCTGCCGGCTCGTGCTTAACCCCTTCCTTCCTGGAGTCACTGAGGTCACACTCACTGTTCTCTGTTCGACAGGCTCATGCCACATCCTGTCCAAAAACCTGCCGTCGACACCACCCCATTCAGACTGTCCCATTATCGGACTCATACTCGCTCACTACTAACATCATTACTTGGAATCATATACACAAATACACTTCCAAATGAACAAAACATGATATATCTGTTTTCAGTAATGCTGCTAAGATACTTTCTGTTTTTCTCCAAAACATAAAATGAACACAAGTTTACATTAAAATATAAAACTGTGTTGCCTGTCTGAGCATGACCTAAATTTAGAGCTTCATCTCAGACAAAGACAACATAACAGCACTAGAACCACTGAAAAACACACCCATTAATTAGCAATTACCTTGCCATTATCATTGCCACAAACAAACATGCAGCTCTCAAACTAACCATCTTAGTTTGGATTAGGAAATTACACCAAGCAAAGTGTGTGTTATGTGGCACAGGTATGGTATTTGCACACTGTATCTGCTCAGCTGTATATTCCATGACCTTCTAAGAGCGTATGTAGGCCAAAGGGTCTGCTCTACCCACAGAGAAGTGGGGCCATGTACATCAGACATGGTACCCCCCCACTCCCCCCCCCCAACAGAAAAAAAAAACCCAATGAGAAGTGTCATTGCTCACACTAACCACAGCAGACACAGAGGGATGGGCAGAAAGGGGGGAGTGAAAAAGGGGGGAGGAGAGGTTCTCTCACATTTAATATCACTTGACACACGTCATCCAGCATCTCTCAAACAGCCGCTGAGTCTGTGTCAAAGCTGCGGCCCTGTCGAAAACGCAAACACGCGTATGCAGGGTGTACCTCGTAAGCGCACGTGCAAATATATAACAAAGGCAACCCAAAGACAAATATCTCATCCACCTGGCGCCGTGATCGACGGGCTGCTGCAGAGAACGGGAATAACCAGAGATGAAGACAAGTGAGGGAGACTAAGGAAAGGGAGGGGAAGCAAGACAAAGGTTGAATACGTCTCAGCTGAATCGTGGTGGTCGATTCTCTTGCCTGCGGGCTATTCCTGTAAATATTGACGTTGATGTTAGGACCACTCTCTTAAGGATAAGCTATAAAGCAAGGGGGTTAGATTCACTCCCTGCAAACTGTAAGCATCTGAAATCACACGCTATGCCTGGCCTTCTCCAAGTGTGCGAAGGGGAAACAACAAGGGACTTGCATGGGGTGAAGAGCTACAACCACATGAGGGAACTGAGCTCTCTCAGTAGGTTTACGGCTCACTTCTGCCTCTCTCTTTCCCTCTTTAGATGGTTTAGGTTTCCACTCTCAAGCTAAAAGCAGGCAGCTGACATCAAAACCTTCAGAGAGACCCCTATTTCCCAGAAACAGCTCTCATTTCATGTAAATAGCTGCCTTTCATGGCTACATTGAGATAAATTGCACCCTGCTGGACAAGAGGGAGACAATGTTCACCCTGAAGCCTCTTTTGTTGACATCTGCATGTGTTGCCATGACAACACATGCCTGCCTGGTGAAAGTGGGTATGTATATGTGTGTGTTTGCATTCATGGGTTGTATTTGTTAGGGCACACACCTTGCATACATGTTGGCCAACACAGATGAGGACACAAGAAGACATGCGTGACCCCTCAGACATATACAAAATATAAACACCTCTTCTATTCTCCCAAAGAGACACAAGCACAAAAGCTTGCAAAGAAGAAAAGAAGAATACATGAGTGCGACCAAAACACTGAATCAGGTTAGACTTGCTTCTCATGGGAGGCTGCAGGCAGAGAAGTTTTTATTACTAATCATCCTTGTGTTAAAAAAAGGCCCAAAGTAATCCAACTATGACAACACCTTTTCTAAAACCCTCCAGAGGTTTGTATGCGTCTCGGCAACTGGGAATTAACTGGTTGCATGAACATAATGATGCTTGTCTTAATTTTTATAGTAACTAGGTTAAAGATGACAGTTTTATTCTCAAGTCTAAGGATACACCAATACCACTTTTTTCTAGATCGAGTACAAGTACTTACATTTGATTAGTTGCTGATACCAAGTACCGATATGAGTACTTAATAATAGCATTACAGTTCTTAGTTACTTTTGAAAATGTGCTTTATTGTCATTAGTCTGACTAACAAAGTGCTGCTACTGACATTTAATGCATTGGAATGAGCGTTTTTCAATCAATCCACCAGAGGGCGCTGCTCTTAATTAACCATACTTGCCAAATACCAAAAAGAAAAGTAAAGTTTTTTGAGAAGCAGAAGAAGAAGAAAGTCAGTAATAACAAACATGGCAATGACAGACGTAATGCAAATGTGGATGTTAATGTTGGTATTGATGAGGGTAGCTGTCATAAATATGTCAGTAGTTTTTCACTAACTCACACAGTCGCTCTTTGAAAAGATCCGCTACCTTCACGGTTCCTGGTGGTACTGCTTCTCTGTCTGGGAACACACAGAGCCTTATATATAAGATAATGTGAGGATCTTTATATGGCTCTAAGTATGCATCTGCAGGCTCACAGAAAACAGAATTTTGTAAAGAGTGTACAGAGGACAGACAATACACTCCATCCATATCCGTCTGTGTCTTTAACATAACTTGCAATCACGGTTAATTTTGTCAGTCATTTATTTTGAAAAATCTCCACAGTGTATCAGTGTGTTTGTATTGGAACACTTTTACGAGTACAAGTATTAGTACACACACTCAGTATCAGACCGATACCCGATACTGGTATCGATGCATCCTTACTGAAGTCACAACTGCTTCATAGACAATAGTCTCTGTCCATCCAGTATGAACATTTGCAGAAATGACTGAGGCTGACTGTACAGTCAAGGCATTACTACATTGTTTGATCATATTTGTACAACTTTCCATTTTCATAATTGACAAAAGAATAGTCGTATCTAGATGCAATTATTCTGATTATGCTTCTTCAGAGACTTGGGAAGTGAAAGACTATGTCACCCCTGAGACTGCATGAAACAAAGGCCAACTGCCTTGTTTATCTTTTACTGTGTGCCTGTACTTTGAGATCCTCATTATGTCATTTGGGATGCCGGAGTTCCAAAGGAGCTGGGACAGGGGGTCAAACACAGGAACACAGGGTGCGGTGGGGGGTCTGAGGCTAAAGTTGGGTTAGGGGGGTACATGGGGAAGGCCGGGGGTCTTATTTATTAAAATGATGTACAAAAACATGTCTCTCGTGTATGTGGGTGTGTGAGAATCCCCTCCCGTGGGCAAGTCAGCATTCGCCCGTGAAGTAGGTCAGTGAAATTTGCCCAAATTAGGTCAGTGACAGTCAATGGGTACCATCCTGGACAAGAGGAAGAGTATGAGGGAGGGAGGACAAGAGAGGACAGCAAGATCAAGCCCTGCAGAGCCCCCTGTCTAAAAGGTTACGAGAGAGAACCCAAGTAAGTTACGTCATCGTACTTTTCACACTTTAATACACACGTTAATTACTGTCATGCATAGTCCATACACAGTGACCAAGACACCACAAAAAAAAAAAAAAAAAAAAAAGAATCTAAACTCTCCCAGAGCAGAAAAAGTGCTTTACAACTTCAACACGTCAGTTTTTCTCTTCTCAAACATCCCTGGTATCAGAATCAGTGCGCATCAAAAGCCCATTTTGATTGAAAATGCTTTTGAAAAGCAGTCTGATTCAGTTACAGTGCTCAGGTCTGATTATTTAGCACCCCCCCTCCTCCCCCTCGTCCCTCTAGCTGTTTGGATGGTTGCTTCTTTGTCATCTGCCTCTGTTTCTTTTAGCTTTTCCCCTCTCTATTCTGAAGAATGCGCATTGGGAGAAAGGTTGTTGAGCACTGCTGCCAATAAATGGCTGAACACAGGAACCTTTGAAGTCTGTGGCACGTTGTGATTTACTTTCATCATTCCCGCATCTGTCAGTCAGCAAGAGAAAACGTGACTCCAAAGGAAACTTTTGCCACCCCCCACCTCCAATTTCTTTTCCGCACTTCCGCACACACACACACAAAACAAAAACCCAAAACAAAACAACAAAACATGACAACATAGAAAGCAAGAACGACAAAGGCTGTATTGGGCATTAGACAGGCAGGGAGTGGGCTGAATAATAATCTACAAGGAGATGCGAGGTGTTCCAGAAAATTCTGATGTTGCATCAACTGGTGCAGATGCACTCCACTTCTTCCTTCCTGGGTTTCCTTGGCCTGCTTTCACACAAAAGAATAGTAACATGTGCATGCGTGTAGCTGAGGGGTGCCCACTGAACTCTGTTCTGTCAACCCTCTGTAGCTCAACTTGGTGTAGTCGGGTGTCAAAGAGGAAAGGAGCATTGACAGGTGTCTTCTACAGGCAACATCTGTTACTGAAGAGTGACGTTGGAACCTGGGCCTGCACCTAATCACACCATCGTGCAGCCTCGTTCTGACAGCCACAGAGGTTTTTGGGGGAAGGGGGTAAGGCTCTCTTCCCTGGGCAGCGATCAAACTCAAGCCCCCGGCTTGCCTGGAGATGTGACAAGGCCCACTTCCCCTTTCACTGCTTTGCCCCCATCCTCCCCCCTGCTGCCAATCATGTGTCATATGCTTCACACTCTCGCACGTATTTGTGTGATGAGTGTATGTGTTCACGCTAGGGGTACAGCCTGTCTACACAAGTTAAAGAGATGTAAAGTGAGTCAGGGAGACAAAGAGATACACGAGGAGTCAAAGAGGTTTTGCAGGACGTGTTTTGCCATAACGGCCAAATGTACAAGCTGAACGTGGCTTGGAGTGAAGTGAGGCACAATGAGTTACAGTGACTAACGTTACTAGCCAGAGAGAGAAAGATGCCTGGCTAGGGAGACTGGGAATAGAAGCCAGAGAACTGAACTGCAGCCAACCTGGATGAGGCCTCAGTCCAGATAAGTTGGGACAGTACCAGGGGCCCAGCTACAAACCATCAGAGCAGGGAGGAAAGGAAGGAGGAGGGGGACAAGTGAATTAGCAAGAAATACAGAGCAAAAAAAAAAAAAAAAAAAAACAGAAAAAAGAAAGAAAGCAGGCTTATAGGCAAAACAGAGAGACCAGAGACAGAGAGGGGGTTTTGAGGCTTTTCAGTGCCGAAGTGGGATGGAGGGGGTGGTTGGAGGAAACCGCTGAGAGTCAGGCAGAGCTGGAGCCGAGGCTCAAAGGCAGGGCCAGGGCTGAGCTGAGGCTGCTGAGAGAGGAGCCAGGGCTAGAGGCCAGAGGAGGGAGAGAGAGAGGGAGAGGGAAGAGGGGGCTGGGAATAGGAGGAGGCTGTGGCAGAGCTGGGGCCATGGCCAGAGCCAGGGGCCCCAGCTTTAGATTTAGTCAGCTGTTCCCCTGGCCAGCAGCTGGAAGGGACGGAGGGAGAGAGGGAGGGGAGGATGCAGGGGAAGACGGTGTTAGAGAGCATTTTAACAGGAAAAAATGAAAAGTGAGAAGAGATGGAGAGGAGGAGGAAAGAAAAAAATAGCTCAGTGATAAAGGAGAAAAAGAAGAGATTTTTTTCAGGGGGTGGTGGTGGTGGTGGTGAAGGAGGTTTGGAAAGAGGACAGTGGAAAAGCCATTAGATTCCTATGAGAGAGAAAACAGCGCTGAGAGCAGACAGACTGACAGAAGGTGGTTAAGGCTCACTGGCTTTGCAACCACTCTTCCCTTCCTCTCTTGCTGCTCCTCCTGTTCCCTTATTCCCTTACTCCTCCCTTTCCACCCCTCAGTCCATCTCTCCATCCTCCTCCTCTCCTTCCGTCACTGCTGTGCTATTCTCTGGCTAACTCCTTCTCAACCAGTTGTGCTTCGGCAACAGCCCTGCTATTCATTACGCACGACCTGCAGGCATGACCCTAAACACACACCGAGATCCCAAACAGGTGCCCCGCACACATACACACAACAGCAGCAGCAGCAGCAGCAGCAAAGGGATCACACATGACTGAAGGAGGGGAGGTACGGAGGAAGGCAGGCAGTGTGGATAGAAGGGCTGAGGCAAGAAGAGAGAGGGCTCTGTGCAGCAGAAACAACAAGGAAAGAGGGATGGAAAGAAGAAGAGAAGAGGAGAAGAAGGGAAAAAAAACCCCGATGTAATTAAAGGAGAGCGCGTACACACTTTGTTTCCATAAAAGTGGTGAAATGAGATTTGGAGTAGGGGAGCGAGGGGTAAGGGTTTGCCATGGGGCAAGCAGCCGCTGCTAGCAAAGCACTTTATGGCCTATTATATTCCATTCAGATGGACCAGGCGTCTGGGATAAAAGCATTTAGTCTGCGTGTTAGTGAGTGACTCAGCACTTGGAGCCTTTGCAGGTGGACCCCCTCATAACTACACAATGCATATCAATGAAGTGGCCCACTCGCTGCATATGGATCACTCACTCCCACACCTCTGCCTCTTCTTTACCCTCCTCCTCATCCACCTACGCCACCTTTTCACTCCTCGACCTCTCACACCTTTTTGCGGAAATGCTCTCCCCTCTCTTGTTTGTTCTCTTTTTAACAGGACTGAAGTGATTCCACCTGCTCCGTCATATAAAAGATCCAATCAAGGCAGCATTGAGAAGTAGCAACTGCTCCTTTGTGTGCTGGTTTTTTATTAGACTTTTCTTCTTTAAAATTACAAGAAGATAGGTCTTTGCGTGGTTGGAATAGATGACCCAACTCTTCCTCTGATCTTGTGCTAAGATGGGAGACCCTCTCCCCCCACCCCACCACTCGTTCTCTCTATTGCATTCTCTCCATCATTCTCTTGTCTCTCTGCGGCTCTCCCTCCACCCTTTTCCTCTTCGTTCTACCTCTGTGCCTCTCCATCCCCTTCCCTCCTTCCCTTGGTGGTGGTTAATGGCACAGGGATCCAGCGTGGAATATAGATCAGTGCAAGATGGATGGGGCACCAGGAGCTCCGGCCAGTCCCGTAGGTCCCAGACCAAAGATTAACTAAATATTAGCTGACAGGAAGAGATAGAGGCAGGGACACAGCTGCAGCTGCTAGTGCCACTGCCGGCAGAACAAACGACAGAGACTGTTTTTAACCCCCTTTGCTCTGGGGAGAGAGAGACACACATGCGATAAACACACAAAAGATGCAAAAATACACACAACACACTGGGTATACATACTGTGGTGCACACATACACACATGCTATCAGAAGCACCCTGGGAGAAGAAGTCCACTAATCACATTCTCTCCTCCCCCTCTTGGCCCTGCCAAGGCGGATGGCGAGGGGGGAAAAAAGGAATAAATCTTTATTAGGCGATGTGTCCCTGCTTTATCGATCTCTTCGCTCCTTGCCTCCCCCTCCTCCCTCGCCACCACCACTCTTTCTCTCCCCTCCTTTTGTTATTTTAGGCGTGTGTCTGCCATCCGGTCCAATTGAGTCAGGCTGTACATCAGAGAGGACCATTACCCATGTCTCCCTGGGCTGGCCTGTCACTGGCTGTGAGGGGGGTAGGAGGTGAGGTGATGTAGCCACCCAGGAGGGACAGATAGCCGGCTAACGGCTAGCCGGCCAGTGAAGCCTGGTTGGCAGACGGAAAGACAGACAGACAAGCAGCCAGATATTGTGGGCAAGGATGCAAATGGCAATAACATACAGTGGCAGACATCCTTGACAATGCCATGCAACAACAATGAAAGAGCTCCACTTCACCTAAATTCAGGTTCTGTGTGGCTCTATAAACAGAGCGTGGCACTGGCACCGATGGGTTTATGATGGTGTGGTAGTTCCCACTTCACCACTGATGAGAAAAAAAGATCACAGCTTTTTTTTTTCCCAAAAAAAAAAAAAGATGTACCTCAGAGGGTCAATACTGTTAATGAAAATTAAAGTTAAAACCAGCATCTAAACAACCTTTTTTTTAATTGAAACAAAAGTAAAAACCTCTGATGAACAATACAACACAAACTAAAGCAAAATGGATGATTCTGTTTTCATATTCTTCCATTGTTAATGGTTTATGGTGATCAACAATAAAATTACTTTGTGCAGAATGATAAAGACTGTTTTTGTGAGTCATATTTAGTGCATTACAGTCCATCCTTCAGCTTATACAAATTAAGACTTTCCCCATAAGACCTGAAAAACTCTAATTAACATTCAATCTAAACTACAAATACCCAATTCCTCTTATGAGAATTTACATAACTACTAAAACGAAATCATAACCAAATTGAAAAAACAGCAAAAAAATAAAAACAAACAAGTGGTGCCAGGCATAACAAACCCTGCCCCTTGCACATATTGTAGCTTTTTTTGGCATCAATCCAGCTGATGTCATCATGTGTATGCATGTGCTGATGTCACTATAGACATAGACAGCATAGACAAATTTCAGCTAGTATGGGAAAAATGGGAAAAAAGGATTTTAAAAAGTCATAAAAAATGTGAACTTTGACCTACTTTTCCCAAAATGTAATCACATCTATTCTGGGTCACTGGCAATCTATAAACCCAGTTTGGTATGAATTCAACCAGTAATTTTGCTGCTAAAGTGTTAAACAAACAAACTGAACCAAGAACAATACCCCTTGCCTCACCTTCGGGAAGCGGGGTAATAAGAGTTTATATCAACTCTGGAGGCTATTTCATACACCCCTATTCAACCCTAGTTGTGCACCTTTATTTTGTAGAGGCGCTCCTTTTTCTCAACTAAAATTTCTCAAATAAGTAATTTAGGTAAAAACAAGTCCTCCATACCTGAAAGACATCAGAGTAGTGATCGTTCAAAAACTTTAGACAAAGATACAACAGCAAATAGGCCAAGTCCTGTCCCTCTCCTAATTCCAGACAGCGGTAAACAGAGAGCTTCTAAATGTAGAAACAGCGATAGCCCCTGAGGTCTGCATGTAGTCTGCTAGCACTGAGTACAGCACAGGGAGTGGGAGCTAGCTAGCCTGCTAGCCTTCCTCTGGGAGTTTAGACACAGGAAGCACTATGGAAACATGCTGTATCTAGATAGGCGCAGTGTAAATAAGATATGAGTTTCTATTGCCCGGCTTGGGAAATGAAACTGGAAAATTGAGAAGGGGAGAAAGAGAGACCATAAGAGCCTATAAACACAAGGAAGGAATGCATGAAAGAAGGGGGAGGATAAAATGATAGAGTTAAAGAGCAAGAAAGATGACAACAGGAAGGTGAAGGACAGGAATGAGGTAAGAAAAGCCAGCACAGAAATAAACAAGAATGGAGAAGATGTCACTCTTTAAGAAGGGCAAATGTAATTTCATCATCAGGACACAGCCTTCTCCCTGTATCTGAATCTCTCTTATTCTCTGCCTTTGTCTCTTTCATGCCTTGAGAGCCTTTCTGGCTCTATCCAACACTGCTCTGCCACTGAGCAGTGAATGCATGTCTCACATGCCACACCGCCACAGCATTGTTGGACTATGCACCGCCAGAGGCACCTCACACTCTCAGGACCTCCTCCTTCACATACCTCACCCTGCACTCAAGCCTGCCGGGCAAGAATGGGGTAAATTTCACCCCTTTAATCATGCTCAGATTCCAGTTTGTTTCAAAACAAAACACCAAAACTGCATATACCTGACTGTTTTTGGAAACAAGGACTTGCGTATTGGAACATTCAAAAGACGCATCCACACATTCAATCAGGCAAGCAATTCATTCCTTTGATTGGGAGGAGTTTATTGGAAAACAATAATGTGAGAAGGGGCTTTTCTTTCAAGTAAAGCAAAGGGCCAGTGGAGGAACAGTCTGACCAGACTGACCTTTATTTTAGTAAACCCCTTGGGGTCGAGTGAGGAGGTCAAAATTAGGCCAAGTCAATGCTGGGGGTGGGACCTGTTGATGAGTGAACACCTCTGTCGGAGTGGGTGTGTGCGCATCAGGGGTCAGCAGCAGGTAAACCCTCATGCTCGTGTTGTTGTTTATTCTAAGGCGCCTAGTCACTGGCGCCCCAGCATTGTGAGTGTGTGTCTGTGTGTGTGCAAGAGTGGAAATAAGATAGGGTGGGAATGATGACAGACAGGAATGTCATCCACCCTCTTATCATTAACGTGCCTCACCTTTATTCAACCTGACACACAGAGCCACACATGATGTTCATCAGGCCATTAACACGCAGTCAGACGCACATGATTGTATTCATAAAGACTGGGCCAACCTTATCCAGCACTCTGTAACTATTTAACACAACATATTTTCTTCAAGGAAGCAACCTAAAAGGATAAAATTCTACTCTGAAACTAACAACTACCATCAAGTGACAAATGAAAGGTAAAACCTGAGGAGTGGTCCCTTCCAGGAGGACAATGCATCAATCTGTAAGGCATGAGATGTCACTGAATGGATGGATGAGTGTGAAAACACTGCCAGTCATATGCTGTGACAGACCTCAACCCACCTGAAAAGATTTGGAAAATTTTGGGCCAAGTTAGGGAGTATATTTTGTTAGAATGGTGTCCATCCCTCCAGTACAGTTCAGAGGCATGCTGCCCTTTCATCTATTTACTTGAAGTTGTTACTAAAAATAATGCTTCATCCGTGACACTCTGGTAATATTCATGCCAATAAATCAAACTGAATTGAATTGCCTTATAGAATCAAGCACAAGAATCAAGCTTACTAAGAGACTTTATGTTAACTTCATCTTTATTTTGTCACCCTTAACTGTCGACAGTCGATTGGAAACTGACAAACCAACAGCAATGTAGGGTTACCACTTTTCAGCTTACAAAAAATAAAAACAACAACAAAAAAACATGTATGTGCAGGCTAATGCTGACCTATATTCATTACTAAATACTGTGCTTTTGTTCAATGTAATTCATGAAGGTTTCCATCAGCTTAAGCCTGCAGTGCTTATAAAAACACGTACAAAAACTGTGGCTTTGCCCGCTGTACAAGGCTTTTAGGGTGAAACGGTTGTTGACCAAAGTGCAAACATAAGGTCTCTTCTATGGCAGCAGTGAAAGCATGTGCAGCCTTGAACACATATACTTTTACTTATATGTAGTAAATACACACACAGTATACATACAGTACATTGAACCTCCCACTGCAGTAAGCAGTCTTGGACTGCTTTGTGCTTATTTCAGCAGCCCATTGGTGCAAAGAGGAATTCATTAAAGAGAAAAAAAAAAAGTGAGAGGGAGCATCACATAGGAGAACGCTGAGTGCTGCATTCCCCTGTTGTTATTATTGCCAAATCGAAGAGAGAAGGGCGGCTGGTAATAAAAGTCATTAAATGAAATAGAAAAAACGGCTTTTAATAGGGCCTTGTCATTGTGGATTTAGTAGCCTTTCTATCGCCTGCTCCCTCCGCTTCATTCCTTTTGCTCTCAGAGAAGAGAGAGGCAGGAGCTCTGTGGAAGCAGGACTGGATTCCTAGACAGAGTCAGCCAGCCGAGGAGCTGTGCTGACGCACACCCAGCAGCCACAGTCTGGGACAGGAGACAAGTCAAGCTGGAATGGGGACTGGAGCAGACGCTACAGAGCTCATACTGGAACTTTATTACTTTAGCTGGTTTATTTTAACAAGGGCAACACACACTGTTCCTGTATATTGTGCGTCTCTGAAAACATGCCAGTATTAGTCTGCAGGGCAATTTGGAAGGATGGTTTTTGGGCAACTTGGTCATAGGTCTGGGAGTGTGGCAGCTAGGGGTTTGGAACGGGGAACAGTGATTTAAGAGGGGCAGGGAGGAAACAGCTATGTCTGGGACCAGGACTGGGAGAGGCGGGAAAGCTGGCTGAGTCAGGTGAAAGAACTGGAAATAAGGTTGACAGATGTTAGTCTTAGCTGGCGATGACATTTTGGATAATCTCTGCTAAAGTTTTGGACATGTGATGAGTAGAAGAAGATACTGGAAGTAATTTATCTTCTGGAGTTGGTTTAAGTGTGGAGTCACGATTGTGAAACACATTTGGACTTCTGGAAACATGACAGAGCAAAATGAAGTGCTACTGGCCATCTATACCTTATTAGTAGGTACGCAAGTGTTAGACAAGCAGGCACATCTACAAACACACACACACATACACATACACACACACACACACACACACACAAACACAAGCTAACGTGTTTCCATTACACGACAGCTGAAATGTATCCTATCTTCTTTCCATTCAACCAACATAATGGGACAAAGACATGGAATCTGCTTCTCTTTGCCTCTCAGATACACCAACAGAAACAGAGAGCACTCTCCCTAAACACTCACTGTCTCTTCACATGGATGTGGTTGCTGCCCCTGTCTCTTTCTCCCTCCTGGACAGCCAGATGTTTACACTAGCTCTGGGCTCAGCCATGTTTCCATGACGATACAAGCTCGGGGTTTGTCACATGGCCAGGGCTAGACCTAAGGCACTAGATCCAGGATCACAGCTCCTTTAACACTCTCACCTTAGAGCCTAATCCATGACATCTGATCATTTTACTCTGCCCTTTACTTTCACCCATTCCTCCTGAAAAACTGTTTCCCATCTTACTATTTAAAGTAATCGGCAAGGTTATCACACAAGCCATATTGTGTCTGCGTCTTTTCAATCATAAGCTGAGCTCAGTTTATAACACTGGAGTTTCACACAGATATATACAGCATATTCAGCAGCATATTGTCTTTCTCTGTCAGTGGCGGTGGGCATGTGGGCCCACTCTCAATGGGCATTGTAAAAAGATAAAGCAACTCACTCTAACCTAACAGGAAAATAAAACCAGATCCACCCTCATGAAAAGAAACAGCCCACACACAAACAGAAAGAATAAGCCCTCACCCACCAAAACCCAGCTCAGCCTGATAGCGTCTCGCAGACGGCATGCTCGTGCAAGATTTATGGTTCACATCTTAAATTCTGCACCTTCGTGGACAAAATGCTTGAAATGTTGAGGTCGGTCCTCAAAAAGCTCTTTGAAAGGCCTTGCGAATTCATAGCTGAAAAAAAAAAATCACAGAGTAAAAAATGTATATTTGTGTATGAAGGTATAAAAGTACATTCTTGTACAAATATGCTCACTTCTCCACTCTTTAAAGTGCTATTTCACCTTGGTGTCTGACATCCTTCTTTGTCACACAAACAATAAGCTACGAGTAAGTGAAAATATGATTTTTTTTGTCCAAACATACATGTGTTTTATTGGTGCTCATTTCGTCTGTCATTTCAGCTGTGTCTGAATGCTCAACACAGATATGACTTACAGTCAAAGAAGCATTAAGCTAATGATGCATGGAGCTGTACGGTTCCTCTATTCGTACACCTCGATACGCATTCGAGGAGCTGAATTTATATAGTTTGAGAGCAGGATTTGCACCAACCATGTCATAAGAAGGAACAGGTTAAGAATTAGGGAACCACCAGCCTGGTTGTTATTTCACCAATTTACTGACATCATGATAAAAAGAGGCTGAGAGAGAGTACATGACGCAGAAACCTAATTAAGATTCTCCAGAGCGTGAACAAATTAACCTGAGTTATGAGCATGCAGAAGCACAAGACAGACACACACACATGCATGCACACACACCGATTTGTCTCTAAAATAGGTGGAGCAGAGGAGGATGACCTTCACACTCAAACAGGCATGACTGCCATGGACATTCAGTGATATTTTAGGTAGGGAAAGGCAAAATATTATAGGCTATCGAGTCCAACAACACCACCATGGAAAATACACCAAAATAGGCTTCAGCTTTCATTATGGTCACATAAAAAGTGTCCTTCCCATCACTCACATTTGGGGCAGAAGGATGATAAAATGACATGTAGCTCATGCGAAAAAAATTTGCCTAACAAGGAGAGTTGGATAAATAGGCTGTAGCATGTAGCCTTCGCTAATGACATTGCACAGAGCGACATATGCCAGGCATCAGTATGTCACTCCTTAGGGACACGGGCCTTACGGTAACAGGATAGTAAGAGTGAGGTGGTGGTGTTTGTGTGTGTGTGTGTGGTGGTGGGGGTTACGTTTTTTACCTCCTGGCACAAAGCCCTGGAGGCAGACAGAGGGGGTGGGAGTGGAAGCGTCAAAGGGAGGAGGAGCATGACAGGAGCTGTCAAAAATGAATGAGAGAAGAGGGGATGAACTTGACCCAGACTGGAGGACTAAAGACAGGAAGGAGGGTAATGAAGTGCAAACATGCTTTGTCATGCCATGTTAGAGCCATAGGATTAGAATTCTATAATTAGAGGACGGGGCACCATAATGCTAGCCTTCCTTTCAGTGTGATGAGCTGCCGAGTCTAAATTACACAAGGGGCCTGGAGAACAGATGCTGAGATCAGAACAGGCAGCTCTGGAAGTTTTCTGTACCGGTAAATGATGCTCAGTTATGGCACGGCACAAGTCTGACTGACAGGCTGAAAAAAATTGAGACTCGGGACACTAGTGAGACTTGCTGAGCTTTCTGTGATCTGCTCACGACAATGGAAGACAGTGAGCATTCGTTATGGGACCGTTCTCTAAAGTGACATGCATATTTCCTTTTAATCGTTTCCAGTTTTAATGTATTATTACCCACTGAACCTCTTCATAGCAGGCTGAGGTTAGGTATTTGTTCCACTACCTGTTCACCAGCTGACAAATTCATCACTGATTCGACAGCAGAAAGAGTGCAAGAGGGCTGAAGCTGGGCCGTTATAATGGCCCTGTAACAGTGAAGCGGCCAACTGCGAGATAACACTTGCATTTGTGTATGAATATTTATCTCAAAGGCTGGCATTGGAACAGATGAGCCCGCATGGGAGAATGAACAACCCATCCATCTCACTCTCCCACCTTCTCTGCACTTCATTCTTTACTTTCATACATCCCTTTCTCTTGTAATCACCATTTCAATGCCTTTCGCCTTTTTTGCATTTTCCACCCACTTTCTCCCTCCAGGCTTCCCCTCTTCTTCTTGATATCACCCGATCTATTGCTCTTCCCCTTAAACGCCATCCCCTATCCGTTCCCTCTGCAGTACTGATGTATGGAAAGAAACGGAGGCAAAAAGGAAAAAGCGTGTGATTAATGTCTTTGAGAAAAAGATAAATAATCACAGGAGACTGGGGGCTGGTAGTTGGCCTTAGGGGAGTAAATATGGAGAGTTTTATAGCTGCTCACTTGGGAGAGAGGGAGGTGGAGGAGATGAGAGGGGGAGGAGAGGAATACAGCGACAGAAGATCCATTCAAGTATATTAGCTTTCCCCCCCCATACACAATAACCTCCACATCTATTCTATTGCTCTACTGTCTTTCATCATCAACACTGAATCCCATCCCTCTGACAGCACACACACAAAGCTACACAAAGCCATGCACGCACATGTAAACCCACACAACCACCCTGCACTTTTTTTTTCCAGGCCAGACCCTGTATATGTGTTTGATGGGGCAATGTGGTGTGTGATGTGGCTGACAGCCCCCTCCCATGCTGCCCTGCTTTTAAGCCCTCATCCTCCAGTGGCTGCCTGTCCCCTGGAGTAGATTGCATCTTTTATTTATCATTTTCTCTTCCTTGGCTTTATTTTCCCCAGAAAAAAAAAAAAAAAATTCTGGGGCGAAAATTGCAATCAGCATAACATGCCCTCCTCCTGCTGTGTACTCGCCTGTCATCCTCCACTCTCTGTGAGCATGCAGGATGAGACTGACAGCCCGTGCAGACGAAGACACACACATGCACACACACTTATACGCATGCACAATCCCCCTCTGTTTTTATCAAACCCCCCCACACACACTGACACACATACTCTTTTTTCCCTCTCTCTCTTTCACACACAAAAACACACGCATGGCCTCAGAAAATGACCTCGTTCCTGTCTTTGCTACTATTTCGGACTGCTTTCTAAACACACACACACACACACAAATATACACACATATCTCCTCCTCAGTCTTTTTATTTCCCCCGGAGCTGAGTGTTTGCTTCCTAAAGCCCCAAAAGAGTGAGCACATAAATGAGTCTAATGCTTGGGAATCTGGTAAACAGGCCAGAGAGGGAGGGAGAGCTGCCTGCCTGTCTGCCTGCTCCATGGCTACTATTGTGCACTGCACATTCTCTGAGCCCACAAGAGCTGAAGCCATCTCCACACAGATTCTTTGGAGAAATAGTAAGCCAAGAAGTGAGAAAGGGAGAGGGAGCAAGAGAGAGAGAGAGAGAGAGAGAGAGAGAGAGAGAGAGAGAGAGAGAGAGACTGAGCAAGGAAGGGAGGAGGAAGGAGAAGATCATGCATAAAATCTTGTTTGCAGAATGCATTAAGATTCAGATGAACTGGGGAGGGTAATGGGATTAGAATCCTGAACCGTTTCCAAGGGTGGGGAGTCGGATTGACAGCTGAGTCTATTGCACTGACGAATGCAGTGAAATATTGTGGCAAAGGCAGTCAGCCAGGCAGGCAGGCAGGCAGGGGGTTGCAGAGCCCACAGCACCTCTGTTTACTTTGTTTACCACAAATAACGCAGCTGAGAGACTTAAATGTATTTTGCCACTATCCGCTGCATATAGTCTAGCCTGGGCTGGCAGCAGAAAAGCTTTAGTGTGTCTCACAAAGGTGTTTGGCAAACAAAATAGAAGCACTGTGGCTTTAAATCGCCGTCCCTCCCACCCTTTCTAAATATCGTCTATTTAGCCAGCGGTGAAAAGATATAGGGGGCTTTTGTCTGCGTACCCATTGGTGGGGGCATGGAGAGCTGGAAAGACACAAAAATAGGAACAAAGTGCTAAGCTTCCAATTGGGATGGCTCTGGGCAATTCAGTGCGCGCAGCTCAGTGGGCAAAAACAAGGAGAAGTGGGCTACTATTACGGGCTTATCTGAAAATAGGCTATTCTCACACAGCTATAGGGTAGACTGGTGTGGAAATACCCTGCATTGTTTATAATAGACAAGTCTATGAAAGGCAAACACAAGCCCTTTAAAAGTCTGGCATCATTCCATGGAAAAAGACAAACAGTGTGAGTTCGAGCTTTTGCTTATTACACTGTTTTTTCCTGCATTATTGTTACGTTATAGTCCACTCACCGACTTGCAATACGTTGTCCACCCAGCCACCCTCCAGCAGAGTGACACCCCGTAGAAAAGGCAGCTGGGTCTCGTCATTATTGTCCCCGCTAGTTCCACTTTCCTCTCCTCCGGCGTTGAAAGAGGAATACATACAGATCTCCTTCTCACTTCTCGGGAATGACCAGTATACGATCCTTCGCTGGACGGGTTCCGGGATCCTCTCGAACCGTTCCTCCACCCTTTGGAACGGCCACTTCTCCGCGACTCTGCGTGCCGCGATGTCGAGCAACGACTCGGGGTTGTGCGTTTTTCCATTCCCCGACCCTCCCGGAGCGGACCCTGAGCCGCCACACAGGATTCCTCCAGCCCGCTGCCCCTGTCTGCATGCCGGGTTGTAGCCGGGCCGGCAGCAGAGCCGCTTGGCTGGGGGCTGCTGGACTCGCTCGGCCATGATCGCACCGCTTCCAACCTGAAGCGCAGTTCCTCTCCGATCATATAAACGGGATAAGGAAGAGAAAAGGGCAATCTCGCACCGATTGTTTGCCGTACATGGAAAGACTGCCCTTATTTGGAAAAGTGGGCGGCGCTTACGAGTTCCGTGAAGTCCTTTGTGTTGTCAAAGTAACCAGGATGGGCGGGATCCTGGAGCGCAGCCAGCGCACGAGTGGCGCTATAAAAGGAACTGGAGGCGGAATTCCCGAACGTCGGCAAATCCTTTGTGAAGCCGTCCGGGAGCGCGAGGGCGGAGCCCAGGCGGCCAACGGCCTTTGAAGTTTCCTTCTTATTTGAGTTTAAAGGCGGGGTCTTAGTCCAGGGGCGGACTTGCAGTTTCCCACAGGGGTAAAAGGGGGCAAGAGAACTGACTATTTTCCTTTAGAGCCAGGGCTTTCACCACTGGCTCTTGCTTTTTCAATAACTGTGCGATGGTTGTTTTTAAGGCTTAGTCCAAAGGACTCTCAGTTGTCAAAGACAGAAAGGGCGTGGGAGGAGGAACGTAAAGATGTGGAGTTGAACATGCTTCCCCTCTGTAGTCACTAACCACTCATTCTGGTCAGCTGCTTAGCATACATGGGCTGCCCAGTGGGAAATAAAAACTCACAGACACTCACTTGTATTACTTTATATGCCCCCTTTAACCTGTTAACATTTCAGGAGACACCATAACAGTCCTCACATGCTTTTTACTAAAATAACACTTTAAAATGCAGGATTTCAACTCGCAGCTAAGTATATTTATGTGTTATAGCTAACCTACTTTTACTTAAAGTAGGCTATATTTTAAAATCCCTGAAATTCTTCAGTACCTGGCCAAAGCAGTATTTTCTCTCCCAACAATTATGAGACAAGTGGAGCTTGTTAACTATGAATTGTGGTGCAGTCATTTTATGGTTGCCCTGCCTGTGTGTTGATAATGTTAGTTGCACAGCTGTGTCATGAAAGGGTCGCCTTCATACTCATCGGGGGTTAGGGTGTGGCTGCGCTGCCCACCCCTGGATCTCCCCAACTGATCAGACATATGCCAGAAACTAGTAATTATAATCATATATATAAAAAAAACCCCACCAGACTGGGGATGTTTTCCTTAATTGTCCATAAAACCTAACCAAAACTATGGTGGTAAGGCAGAATGTGTGTTTGCAGTGTGTAAGTCATCTGCATGTGTTCTCAGCTGCCCCTCTTCTTCCTCTGTGATAGGTCTAAAAGGCTGGCCTTTGAACTACTCTGAAAGTGATCCATGCCGTATGGACAGAGCAGATGTGGCCTAACCTGATTTGGTTTCAATACTTCCCCACAGGAAGTTCACAAAGCCAGCAGGTCCTCCTTTGTTATGTTAGTCATCTATCTCAGAGGGCCAGTGGACTTTTTAAGCTTGTTTCTCATAGTGTCAATACTTCAGTTATTTGTTCCTTCAGGCAGACTGGTTTCAATCATCACTGTGTCTACAACAGTAAGTAAGGTGTAAACTATTCTTTAGATCAGATTACACCTTGATTATATTTATCTGCTATTGAGAACAGATTACCACTAAGTGACTCAGTAGTTTGTTAATCATGATCATGTGATCATAAAGGAAATGCTGTTTACCACGGACACTTAGTAGAACCTGTATTGACAAAAGGATGTGATTGCCTCATTTTACAGTTCCGTTGTCAAGTCATCTTTATCCACTTTATTGAGAGTAGCCTCCAGATTTCCTACATGTTTGTAAATAACTTTATGGCTCATGTAGATTACCTGTATGTTTTAACAGAGATTATCTGTATACAGTTATCCTTAAAAATAGAATAAAAAAAGATAACATGCAAGGCCCTATACAAATAAATGTTGCTACATATTGTTGCAATTTGGTATTTTGTTCATGTATTCTTTTTCATTTTATAATCGCTATCACCTATTCTTGAGTGTTTGTTTTATTTCAGTAAATTTCAACATATACAACTCAGACATAAATCAATAATCATAAACCATGGCAAACCAAAAGAAAGAAAGCAATTTAAACACCTAAAATTGATGTGTAATGAAAAGCTGTATGCTGAAGCCCTGTAAAATCCACCATTTTAAACCTAATAACTCTGGTTGGATCCCCTTGGAAAATATATATTGTCTTAGGTATAGCCTGTTGCTTTTTACATTTTGTCAAATACACAGAGAAATATTTAATTCTTCATTTTTCACATCTAATTTCTTTTACTTAACTATACCACACATTAAATCTTTAACTGATACACATTTGTTGAATAAATGTTCTAATTTATGTTTTTGTAAACATGCAAATTCAAACTGGCTCATTCTAATTTGAATGAACTTCACCGTCTGTGTCCAGTTGCACCGTTGTCAGACTTACGGACTACATGTCCCATCGTTTACAGAAACTGTCGTAACTTATCGCGAGAATACATTGTAGTCAAACCACAAGACCACACTTCCTGGAAAAGGAAGGCGGTGGTTCTTATCATCGTTAATTTACACTAAATCTCTGCTTTTCTGGTAAGTGTATTGGGCGGCATTTACATTTTTATCTTCATTTATCATAATGAAACTATAGATATGATGTAATATAGAGTTCACATATATTCTAGTTCCGCTAGTCAGCTGAAAGACTTCCTAAAAGTTAGGCCGTTGAATGCATAGGCGGGTTAGCTAACGGTGCTAACGGAACTAGAAATGTAATTTTTTTTTTTTTTTTTTTTTTTACATCTATATGTCACATACTTAGATATTCGCAAAGGTGAAATCGTCAGCTTATTTGTTTGAGGCTGATGCTGAAGCCATAATATTTAGTAACGTTTCTGTTAGCATACAGCTAACGTAGGCTGACGTAGTATAAAGTGTTGCAGCTGGTCCTCATCAGTCTGTGGAAAAAAATGGTTCGGTCACTTAAAAGATTTAAAATTCTGTTGAAAAACACAATAAAGGCGAATAGGTGACATTTTTTTCTTGATTAAAAATATCAAGTCGGTGATTAGTTGTGGCATGAGTCACGTACCCGGTTCACTGTACATTGTAATCAATGTAGTTATCATTTTTGATTCAAAAATGTTGAGTTTTTTTCTAACATGTCGTTACTAGTGTAGTATTTTCAGTGCGATAGACTGTTAGCAGTTATTTTGTAGATTAAGGAGCTCGGAAATCCATAAGATCGGCATCTCAAAACACCAACTGCAGGTTCCCGTGTAGAATGTATGTATGCTTGAGTATTTTTTTGTTCTCTATATTCAAACCTTTTATTCTTTATTGGTTAATTCTTACACAGCAACTCCACGCTATTAAGTATTTATTAAATACTTCTGTGTAGGTCCTCATCTTTCTGTACTGCCTTAATATGTTCTAGTAAGTCATTAATTGAGATGATTTTTGTTATGATGTGGTGCTATATAAATAAAATTTGGTTGTTTTTGTTTTGTAAAACTTTGTATTCAAGGACAACACATACTCTTCTTACTTTAACAAAACACAGAGTGAGATATTAATGTTGAAGACCTTAACAGGTTAAAGAAGATCACATAAATTGTGGTATATCACAATGTTGGCTTGTATATCACTGCCTTAACTCCTGGTCTCTCCTTGCAGGTGTGCCAGGTATCTTTATTGTTGGCCAGGATGATTGACATTAAGGCCTGGGCAGAGTATGTGGTGGAGTGGGCAGCTAAAGACCCCTATGGTTTTCTGACCACAGTCATCCTGGCTCTCACTCCACTCTTCATTGCCAGTGCATTGTTGTCCTGGAAACTGGCCAAGATGATTGAGGCACGTGACCGTGAACAGAAGAAAAAGCAAAAACGACAGGAAAACATAGCAAAGGCCAAGAGGACCAAGAAAGACTGAGACTGTGAGGGGAAGACAAGGGCATGACAATGGGAGGAATAACCACCATGGCCCTCCTCATTTCCAAGTAATGACACAGTGCCCTTTCTTGTCCCAGCCTTACTGTCAGCACAGGGCCACTACTCCTCACGGCCTGGGATTGGAGGAGGGACACTGGCCTCACAGTGCTGAGATGGACGGTACTGCCCAGAGGAGAAGAAGAGCTTGTCCCAGTGGGACTTTGGTCAGCAAGAGCACAGTGGTCATCTGTATGAAGTTTTTATATGGACTTCCACCGATACATGTGCAGCTGTTGCAACATATTGCATTCCATTGTTAGCATTGCTGTTTTGCTGAATTGATGAGAATACTGAAACATTTCTTCTAACTAGCAAAATATCTAACTAATTACTTTTGAATTAATAAACATTTCATGGTTGATTAATTACAGTTTCCTTTTGCTGATTTAAATTATTATTAAATTATGGCAAGTTTGAAAAAAGAATGGATGTGAGAATATATTTATTTCCTATGGCACACTGAAATCATAATACTGGACGTCTTAATAAAAGACATGAAATTTGAATTATGCATCCATGTACACTAACACTGATGTTCAATACACCTTTATCTAAAGTCTTCCATCTGCCAGTAATCAGTTTCCTGTCAAAACTTAGAACACTATCACAATGACTTAATATAACTGCTTGCTTGAAAAGAAAGAACAATTCTATCAGTGATTCTTATGTTTGTTTTATATGAAGCTAAAATGTGAATTTGACTTATGTTTAAAAGTATAAAAACGCAGCATTAATGTGTTAAGAATCCTTTGGGGGACTGTATTGTGTATGTGAAATAGTGATTAGTCTGCAAGGCAGCTTTAAAAATGTAAAAATCCAAGAAAAGATACAGGCAGTGGACACAGCACATTTTGGTACATTTGTTTCCAGGAAACATGACTTGTCCATGCTTCAGTTTAGTGTAGTATCACTTTACAAGTACACATGTAAGACAGCATGGGTGTGTAGTTACACCATGACTGAATTGCAAGATCCCAACTTAAGCTGCTCTGTTAACTTGTATCTGCTCTGCTCGATCTTTGTTCAACAACCGCCAGCTTCTTGGAATGCTGTTCTGTGGCCAATGCGCAAGGGAATGAATTATGCACCAGCCAGGATCAAGATTACATTATTCACAAAAATGACATGATTCAGAACAAATCAGCGAAATTTCCATGTTAAAAAAAAAAAAAAAAAGATCCTAACAGTATTTAATTGAACAACAGCTCGATGACACAAAATTGTTCATGTCTTAATTTACATATATCTCATAAAATAAAAACATTTTATTTTTTAGTGAAAAAGTTACATTTTATTTTGTTCATAGATGGAGCATATTTAGTGTAACAGGGTAAGGTTGATTGCTATCAATTTTAATTTATTACAATAAGCTGGCGGCTTTTCAGTTTCCCTGCTTTATATACACAACTCTTAGAGACTAGAAAAATATACAACCCCTTTTATAATGTAACACTGTTGAATAAAACAGTAAATATCTGAAACATACTGTGACTGCACAGAAGAGTTATCTGTGGTAATTAATGTAATTCTAGAAGTAATATTTAAAAATACCACATTGTACTGCATTATAATGAAACGTGTTGAGAATATTAGAATTTTAATTTCACTTTTATGGAGGGAGTATTTATTACAGGGGTTTCCGCTGGATTTTACAGCTCTCGGTTTATGAGGGTGTGTCCATTTATTTCTTTGAAGTCGGCATCCAGGAGCCTGGCTGAAAGGTGTCTCCGGTGCTGGTGGGCTCCTCACTGACCTCCTGCTTGCCAAAGCTGGTAGTGGCTGCATGGCCTGTGGCCACAGTCCTCGGAGTCGCCACCAGACCTTCCTCGTACTCCTTAGTTCGTTCGATGAGATCTCTCTCCTCCACCTCCTTGGCCTTTAGCTTTATGTCTTCCCTGTAGAACTCATTCCTTTCCAGTTCCTATATATATGTAATACACAAACAGAGACATGCATTTAAAATTATGGCCTGTGATCAAGCTGGTTACCATTATCACATGATCATCTTATTATACAGTGGCGTTCGTGTACATAGTTTTGAAAATTATTTGCTTCAGAGATAAAAATGTTCTCAGTGTTACATACTTTGATACACTGGATTGGAAAACTATTGGCAAAAGTGCTGATGTGACAATGTTTTCAACATATATGATACTAGCGCGTTGACCCGTGGGGAACCACGGGTTCTAGATCCTCTGATACAGTTCATTCTTTTACTTTCTTGATAAATTCCACAGTTGAATAACCTCTCAGCTCGCATGTATGTTTCTGCACATGAAATTTGACACCATGGCAACGTAGCCCTATTTATCTGTTGCTAGGTAACCTACTTCAATGATGATTCTCTGATTCTGGGCATAGCAACATGATTGGCCATTGGGGGGGCCACTGTATACCAAAATTACTAATATCTCCCAAAATGTTGGTCCTATCAATTTGCTGTTTTCAGTAGTCTCTTCCTTGACCAAAAATACATAAGGATGCCAAACTGCAGCAGTCAGCTCTTTCCGGATTTTGTGTGATGCCCAAGACACACAGTCAGATTCAACTTCCCTTTTATACGATAGAATATATAAAGTGTCATTACATGTATACATCATTTTTATGTATAAGAGGTTTGCAAATCTTACCTCTGGAGGAATCAGAAAAGTTAATGTATTGGAATGTTCAGAGTTTTTAAGTAGGAATTGTAGCTCAGAAACAAACATTCTTTTGCAGTAAAACCCCGTTCCCTCATTGATTCATAGATTTCAAATTGTAACAGAATACTGTTTACTGAAAACTACTGTATAGCCAACCAACACTTTTGTTCCACTATTTCTGGAAGTATTTTACTTATAGACCAGTGTAATTTGAGATCAACTGCAATTATTTTGCTGATTCGTAATAACTGTTCGCATTAAAAAACAGGCCGGTAAGCTAAAAATCATTATCAAAATAGTCCTATCTGTGCCAAAACACAAAACATCTATCAAAATCATTTAACAAATTCTGTGAAGCTGGAAAAGTAAAGCTGGAATTTCAGCGTCACTTGAGAATGATGATTGAGTTTGACAACAAGATAATTTACTGGAAAGCCCAAACTGACATGCAAAACTGGACCGGTCATAATTCTCTCATCTTTAATCAACTACCTCTGCTTTGTCTTGGAACAAAGTGCAAACTCTCTTTAGAGTTCTTGCAGGTCAAAAGCAGAAGATGCTGTTTCACATGGCAGCTTCCAGGAATAAATGAGTGTATGCAGAGAGTTTGAAGCAGGGCATTTACTAGAAGAGAACTAGAGTTCACTTAACCTACGCTGGTCCAATAAACCCTGGTTGAAAGTGTAGTGCTTGGAAAGGATAGGTAAACGAACATGACAGGAGGTATTCACAATATAAACAACCTTTCCAACTCATGGAAACAATTATAACCTGAACATAGTCCACCAGTGGAATAGTTACCCACTTGAGCCACGGCTAGTGTCCAGTGATGTTAGCCTCTCCCCAACACAGAAGGCCAAAAAGGAAGGGAGGACTGGGCATAATGCTGTTGTGTGTTGGCAGAACTGAAGGACTGGAAAAGAGAGGGGAAAGCTGTGGCCAAAAAGCCCCGCTTTGGGGAGGGAGACAAACATACTGAGCTGCTTTTCCAGCCTGTTAATGACAGGATTTAATCCAATCAATTTATGTCGGCTTGGACCGGGAAGAGAGGGAGCGTGACAAGGGGTAGGGTAATGTGCTGGGAGTGAAGCCTTGGCCACATCAACACTGTCCAGCTGTCGATGGCAGCTATTGGGCAGACGCAAGGCAGAAAATTGGAATAGAATGTTCTGGCAATAGAGACAGGGGATGGCATTGGCCACTGGCACGGAGAAAGGACAGAGCGATAGAAAGAGTGAAGAGAGCTGCCTGGGTACTGGCCTTCCAAGGGATTTCCTATAGACCCACATTTCACTGGCCAAATAATTTCCAGCATTCTCACATTTAAAGAGCAATAAACCCAGTGAGAGGTACATGAGGGGAAAACTGCACTCCTTCACCATTCCCATCTTCTAGACTGCCAGAAATAAAACACAAAAAGCTGAGATGCAGGCTTCTGCTGGAAAAAAGAAAGTAAACTAGGACATGGTGTCAGTAAGCCCCTTGTTCAGAGGCTGTCTTTGCTCTCAGTCTCGCCATCAATGCACTTCAGCTGCTGTTTATTTTAACACCTGTCCCCCAAAGTTCCTGGATTCAGTTCGAAACTGTAAGATAAAACAAATCAAAGCCGTTTTCCTTCCATCTTTTGCTTCTTTCCTCCCTTGTAACCAGTCCCCAAGAGTCCAACCATCAGCACAGCGGGGAGGCTCGGGGAGACGTACCTCGATGGAGGGGGGCTCCTTCCGTCTGCCTCGGATCCAAGCTGAAGGAGGCGGAGAGGGTAGGTAAGAAAAAAAAAAAAAGAGTGAGAACACCCACACAAACACACGCTGCACAAACAAAACCTGCAGTCATATTTAAAGAGTACAGCCATAGCATCACTCAGTTTCAGGGCATTACAGTAAGTAGATTGGTGCAGCTACTGAGTAAACGACCTAGTTGGGGGACTGTATCCAAGGTTTTATTTTGTTTCATTTCACTTAGCAAACTATAGGGAAAAGAAGCAGAATGGTAACACATCCAAGCTATACACATGCTACACATTAATACTGCTTTAGTGAAGGCAGTGCAGGGCCACTGAGTATCGCTTTTCACAAGAGAAAAGTGTAGATCTGCTCTGATCTTTGAATTTGAAAGTACACATTCTGTCATTCTCCATCAATACCTCTGTCCTTCTTTCTCCTCCTGAGTAGAACTGTGTGTGTCTGTCATCTTTTTTATTTCTCTTTAAGGAGCTCTATTTTGGCTGAGCTGGCTGCACAGCAGAGCAGGTTAAAGGCAGCCAGAGAGAGAGAGAGAGAGAGAGAAAGAGAAAGAGAGAGAGAGATTTTCTAACTCTTCCTCCAGCTAGCGCAGGGATTCTGGGCCTCTTTTATCCCTTTCTTATTTGCATCCTGATGAAAATGCATGAGGGATGGGGCGAAGCAGGATGAGGGGTTTAAGGTGGATAAAGCCAGTCTGAGACAGAGGGAACAGTTTGTATCCAGTTGTAAGAAATTTGAAACACTATTTTATGGTACGGTTGTATAACACCAGCAGAAGGCATCTTTGATAAACTCATGAATACATTTTTCCCAACCCCCATCTTGTGGTATGAAAAAAGAAAAAAAAAAAAATCAATGGATTAGCCTAGGCCCCGATAGATGGAGCCATGAATTTGTTATTCTATTTTATTTGTGCAACACTTTGTGTACTCTGGTGGGTAGCTCTTTTGTTAACATTGTCATTTACCCATGTAAGTGATAGTTAAAGTATGTAACAGTGATGCTGCAGTGCACACTTACCGTCCCACTCCATCGGAATGCTCCCTTCCATATACTCATATTCAGCAGGATTGGCTGCTTCTACCATCCGCTTGGCACGGACAAGCCTTCCTGGGAAACCAAAAAAAAAAAAGGAAAAAATGAGAAGGATAGTAAGAGTGGTGAGAGTGAGATAGAGATGCTCGACAATGATGCACCGAAAACGCAAAGGAATACAAGCAAACACAAAGAGGTACAGACACAATGCTCTGTGTCTGCCTCACACACACAGACAGACACACAAATACACAGAGGGATGACAGTGCTGTGACAGGCCATGGATGATTACCTCGTGGCCCTCGGGCCCTTCTCCTCAGATCTCGCTGAGTGGCTCCAAATCTGGGCTAAGCCTTTATGCAAATCAGCTTCCCTTTAACCCACCAACCACAGCCCCCCTCACTGACAACTTCTTCCAATCACAGCGCTCTGGCTAACAATGCCCTCCAAAATCAACATCAAGCCGAGCAGGAGACAAAAGAGGTCAGATATCACAGAGAACAGGAGAGGCACAAGCTGCGTGGAATATTAAGTGCTCCTTTCCCTATCTGTATACAGCACGACGCTCGCTAGCAGCAAGGCCACCGCCAATTATTTTGGTCGAATCTGCTGATTAGACAAGTTTGGCTGGCACACAATGACATGAAGATGGAGGTAGAGGGAGGGGGCGTGGAGAGAGATAGAGACAGAATAAGAGAGCAGGAGAATTCAAAAGAGTCAGAATAAGAGAGACTTGTGGTTTGTGTGCTGTTACAGTGCTTGGTACAGTGTTCGGTAATAACAAGAGCTGTGTTTCCATAGTTCCTCCTCGCAGGTAGCTGGATGTCCATCCATCGTTCCCATCCCTCTGAGAAATGAGGCAAGGAAGAAGGAGGTAGAAGGAGGGAGAGGGAGAGAGAAAGAGTGATGATGCATGGCAAACATGGCTAGGAGGAGAGAAATGGAAGGGCAAGGAAAACAACACGCTCCAAAACACAGACAATCTGTCAGGATTCCATCACCGTTTCTCTGCAGCTGACTGGACATGGACAAATGGAGCCAAACACCTCCATCCACACCGCAGACTGATGGCCTTAATGTTTACTTCAGCTATAACAGATAGCTATGGCGCTGGGATGATTGAACGACGGCACTCTGAAAAAGTAGAGGCTGCATCACTTGTGCATTCAAGTTTATTTTGTTTAAAACTAATGGGACTGCAGGGAAAGAAACATTTTTCACGCAGATAATGTTCTGTTATTATTCCTTATGAAGATGATTATATTCCATATTCTATCCAGCCTATATAATAATCAGGTCAGCTAATTAGGCTAGTATTGCTTTGGTTCTGCTTAGGATCCCACTAGATTGTTACTATAGGGCTTCGCAGGCTCCAGTTCTGCAGCTTTAGTTCTGTGATATCCAGGTCTGACAACACACTGCACTCTCTCACCTTATCAGCAGAGCAGGCCCTGCGATATGGAAAATGCTTTCTGTGATCCTTGCATTTGTTTTACATGTATGCCTTAAAATGTCTTCAGAGAAACTATTTCCTAGAAAACCCCCACGATAGCAGAACAAAAACAACTGCCAGCAAACAAAGGCTGGGTTCTCTAGGCAATACTAACAAATACATTTAACAGGTATGCTAATTATAAACAGATCGTATCCATATTTGCAGTGGGTGTGGGTGGCAGCAGACTGAAATGGTACAATATGACACAGTCCCCAGCAGCAATGTGCTTAGCTACAGCTAATGCCTAACTAATAACCATAAAGAGAGGCGCCCACTTTTTCTATGTTCCTATCTGTCTCTGCTAGCTTAACATCCCCCTCTACTCTCTGTTTCACAACATGGATCACTTTTTGTCTTGCTGCTTTTGCAGCATGACTAAACCCCTTCCACCACGGCTTTTGGATTTGAATAACAAATACAGTATGTACATATATTTATGAAACACGGCTGATCCTCCTACCACATACATACTGGGAGGAGGTTTGTCAGTCTGAAAGGGTGAATCTGGCTCTCCCAGTACTGCCTGATCTAGGACAAGGAAAAAAAAAAAACAAAACACAGGCCAGGGTAATGTAATGTTTACTACAAAAGTTCAAAAGAAACCCACTGCTCTTCAAAAAAATATGTAATCGTCCCATAGGAGTAGATGTTTTAGCTTTAAAACAGTGCAAAATTAAAAACAAAACAGCAACAACCTCACTTGTGGGCACTGGTCCTACCCCAGAAAGCAATATAAGACTAATCTTAACCTAATGTAGCATAACACAATTGGCTGTCCTGGAACAATTTTTGCATAATGATTTCTCAGCTCCAGGGGCTGTCAGCAACTAACGATCTCTGTCAATTCCAGTTAATTCATAGATCCTTTTCCCCCCATAAATTTTACAACTGAACAGAACTGAAATGTTAAGACAATATGTACATAAAACATACACATGAACACCCCCCCCCCAAAAACAGATACTTTTTTATTAATCAAAAGACACTTTACTCCAAAAAAAAAAGACCAAAAAAAGGTTATTCCAAAGCCCTAAAGAGATCTTTGTATTACGTCTCATTAAAAACATATTCTGTACCATTTCTGCCACTAGGGGTCTCTCACTCAAAACAATAACACAAGATGAAGTAGTAGATGATGTTGTAAGGTAGCACAGTTGTTTTCATCACCTTCATCTTTCCTTTGAACATGACATATTGTCATGTAATGTCATTTCATTCTAATGAAGCAGCCGTATGAAATGTTAAGCTTAAATTTTAATGTTAGTAAAGGGGATATGACACGTTGATAGCTTACAAAAAGGGAAAAAAAACACATCAGAAATTGATATTGATATAATCAGGGTTCTTAATTTCTAATCAATATCAAATCATCAGTTCCTAATAATACAGCTTAATTTTTTTTTTTGCTGACCAGCAGAAAGAATAACATCTTGAAGTAAGTATTTAAATGAAAAAATGTGATAAAATAAATAATATACCATGTAGTGCATTACATTTTGTTTATTATTTATCATTATTTGTATTAATGATAACCAAACTACATGCCAGCTATCTTTCCACTTCACAGTTCAGAACTGAGTGCTTTCAGGTTGATACTTCCACCCTGTGTCCTCCTTCACCCCCACCTTGAATGAGATTGAGTGTGTGTGTGTGTGTGTGTGTGTGTGTGCGAGCGAGCGAGCGAGAGAGAGAGAGAGAGAGAGAGAGAGAGAGGGGTATGAAGGGTGTTAGGAGCTCTCTATCTCAGCAGGTCCCCATGTGACAGGTCTGCCTTCTCATCAGTCACTAGGGGGAACCTACTTACCAGTCAAATACACACCGACACACATACACACACGTACACACAACTGGCTAGAGAGCAGGCAGATTAACCTGAGGGACAGGAGCGAGGACGCTGCCTCTTACCGTGAAGGACAAACGCAGCACTGCGTTACAGAGGGGGAGGGGCCAGAGTCGGGAGGGAAGAAATCCCACCACATAAATATTCATGAGCCATCTCACCTGTCTGAGCGCGACTCATCTGTGAGCCTAGTTGTGAAACCGGGAGGGGGGAGGGGAGGATAGGAGGAAGGGAGGAGACAGGGAGGCAGGATGGGTGAGGGGTTGCCGTGGCAGCTGGAATCGGTAACCAATCAAACCGCAGGTACACCTATCCTTCCTGTTCGTTAGAATAAGACGTGATATGCTCCGAGGGCTGCTCTTTGAACCCTGAACACACCCTGATAAACTCCATCACCTGCTTCAGCACACACACACACACACACACACACACACACATACACATACACACACAAAACCCCCTCTAACTTCACACATCAGCTCCCAGGTGAGTACTGCTGGGGGCGACCCGAGAGGTTTTTCACCTCGACAATGTCATTCCGGGCGTCTTGCACTGTGCTGCCTTCCTGCTGCTCTGTCTTTGATTACAGAGGCAGATGTCAGAGGAACACACTTCTATTGGCATCATCTATTTAAAAAAAAACACATACACACTAGAGAAAACACCAGCCATCTGCATCCGCGTCCAACTGGTGGACTACTTCCTATGCTCCTTCCCCATCAAACCTGACATCTGTCCTGAGAAACACCCATGTTCATTTGTCTCAGAACAGATTGTAGAGCAGACAAAAGCTCCCAATTGTAACAGCACGGCATTCAATTCCAGCTCCCCTTTCAATAGACAGCAGAAAGAGCAGCTTTCTCAGTCTTCGTGATAGGGCGAGATAAAGCAGCGAGCTTTGGGCCTGACACTGTGGTGGAACAAAAAACCATCCTGAAGCAGCAAGCCCATCAGCCTGGATTGGAGCTGGTTTATTCCTTTCCAGCTGAGCTGTGTGCTCAAGAGGGATGGGGACCAATACATGCATGGTAATGGACAGCTTTATAAAGATGGAGTGATCCGATAAGCATCAGTGAAACAAGGGCAACCAGGTACCAATACTGACACCCTCTCTCTCCCTGCAATCTCTTCCCCTGGAAAAAAAAAATGGAGGGATGTGTGAGGCCTGTAACCATGGTTACCCATTAGCCCTGAGCCTAGTGACGTGGGATGAGGTTTAGAGGGAAAAGGCCAGCCGTTGTTTTGCATCAGTTCTGGTGAGAGGAGGAGCTTAAGCATAAAGTAGGCCTGCTGCTGCTGCTGTTGGCTTTTATATTCAGCCTTCATTCTGTTTGTCCCTGTTGCTGTCGATCCCGCTGAGGTTTGAGCGACTCACAGCAGAACAGAGGGGAATAATTCATACAGAAGTAATAACATGCTAAAAAGAATCCTCTGATTTCCCAAGTGTGTTACTTTTAACTAAACGCAGGTGAGGGTGGAGGGGACTCTTTACCCCTCCTCGCTTAAGACCACCCATCCTCTTGAAACCTCTTCCTTGCCTGATGAGTTACAGAGAAGGACCAGGAAGAGCCAGGAAGTCAGTGTCCTTTGTGAGGTTGCGTGGAACCCTCCACTCCCCTCAACCACCCCCGACGGATCATCTGAGGCCCATGCGTGTGATGTCCATACACCGAGCTGTCCACCCCTTTCTATTCACCTCCATCACTCTTATCCAGCCCCCTTCCGTTCCTTCCATTCCACCTTCAGTCCCCCCACTCTCTCTCTCCATTAACCTACCTCCACCTTCTCTCTCTCCCCCACTATCTGTCTGCCTGTTCCACCCACTCATTTCACCCTCTTTCTGTCAGAAACCCTCCTTTCACTTTCACTCTCTTCCATTCTTCCCCCACTCTATAATTTCACCCCATATGTCAGCATCCCCCTTGTTCTTTGTCACTCACTTTCTATACCCCACCTTCTTTTCCACCCTCTATGAGTCCTCCCTCGGCCTTATCTTTCCCTCCCTTACTCCTAGCCTTATTTCTCTCTGCCTGTCTGCCTTTATTAAAATATTCTGAATTGAATAAGCAGAGGCAGGCTCCAGGAGCTGTCTGCTTGCACGTCGGTCTGTCTGTCAGTCTTCCCTGGGTGAGTTTCTGACAGACAAGGAGCCCTGAGGTGTCAAAAACATCTTGCTGGCCATCTGACCACAGACAGACATGAGTGCATCGGACAGTGAATCACATCCAGGCCAAATGGAAGAGGAAGAGTCCATTAATTTGATTAAATTGTTGTCTTCTGTCTATAAGACGTAAGAGGCTCACGACCACTGTACTCCAAACAAGGTTGAAGCGATCATATTAATTCAAACTTGGGACCAGTGGAATCTAAATGTGTTCATTTACAGGCCTATTGTAGATTAGACAGTGTTAAATAACTTTGCCTAAATACTGGAGCAAGGCCCATTTGTAATGTTCTACCATAAAAATAAATGTGTCTGTGTATTCTGCATCTATCTTTTCAAATGCCTTTTTAATGAAGTAGTTAAGCCACCCCATGATATCCCACCACATACAAATACACATTTGGCAGTCACTATATAACAAAATGAGCTAAATGCACTTGGTTTTCCTATAATGATTAAACAACCTTCATTTAAACCCCATGCATTGAAAAGCTGCTGATCCATTAATATGATTTACTGTAGCAGCTCTGGACAGAGCCATTCCATGGTAAACACTGACTTGGTGTCCTCCGGTAGGGGAGGCCTTCCTTCATCACACCCTGGGGATGACTTGTGGCAGAATAAACAGCCATTTGGACCCTTGTCTCTCTCCGCTGTGACTCTTTCCATGGAAATATGCAACTTGAATCAACGCTCTGATGACACGCAGCCATCTGTTGTTGTGTTTTGTGTGTTAGGGCATGAAGCGGAGAGAAAATACACAATCACTTTTTTGTGTTTAAATACAAAGTGCATATAGATGCATACTCAGACACCAAGTGTGTTGTGCTACATGAATTTTGTTCACAATCAAAAATTCACACAATACTGAAACACCATCTACACATGTGCACAAACACACACACACACAAACACATACATATGTACCTCCTCACTCAGTCCCTAGAGTCACCCATCCTGAAATAGCAGAAGTGAGGCCTTTTCGGTTTTTCACTTCATAGAACAGAGCTGGGGAATCAAATAAATAATAGACAAAGAGAGAGGGATAGTGATAGGATGACAAGTCAATGCATCTTTTCTCTGCAACAGCATGGCGCACCTCTGAAGAACCTCTGAATCCCTTCCATTCTCCACACGGTGGAGAGGACCAATAGATTAAAACTGCATGGCACACACTGCTAAAATGAATAGCGCTAAAAATACATCCTTTTCACTGAGACATGAAAGGAAACTGCCTTTCCCCTGTCCAGTATTGAGCAGCCATTGATTCCAAGACAAAGGCTACACCTCCTCAAAGAGGTAAGAAAAATAGCAATCATACAGGCAATTATTTTCAAATGTGCCTGCAGCGGCCGATAATGTCAGTGCGCCTCTCTTCCTAAATAAAGGGAGGGAAGGCAGGCGTCAAAGCTGCAGGCCCACTGCTGAAGACGAATGAGCCCATCCGCAGAATGCTTTGCTTTCATCTGGGCAGCATGACACGGCGCCCCATGCAGCGTGAGGCAGAGCCGGGCCTGGGGGACAGACGCACACAGAAAGAGAGAAGAATATGGATTCACTATTCAACTCTGTGGAGCCAACACCAAGGCAAAGACCTTCTAAAGACCAGTGGCCAGATTGCCAGTGGCTTTCTCTTGTAGTCCTGCCATTGACAACAATCACTAGGGCTCAACAGCCTATAGCGGAGTTTTCTCTATGGGACGGCAGCAAACAGTAGGCCTCTGTAGTTGGACCATTTCTAAGGGCACAGACAGAGATTCTCTATCTCTGGGCGTGTACTTCAGACCCAGGCCTATTCATTTTGATGTGCAGGCAAGGGCAAGAGCATCGAGGAGAGGGGAAAAGAGAGCTCTCTGCTGGCTGTCTAACTCTCCAAACTGCCCAACTTCTCTGATGTTTTCAATAGAAATCTTTACCAAGCTGGCTTCAAAGCAGAAAAATCGAGAAGCAGCAGTGCAGGGGAGGGAAGAGACTAGCAAGAGGCAAATAAAGAGGTCAACCGCAGGAGAGGTCAGAGCAGTAGCTGCAAACATATGCAACAGAACTGCATAAAACAAGGAAACATTTTACTGTATTCTTCCGTCTGAGCAACTATTAACGTCCTTATATGAAGCCAACCACATGGAGAATTGCTTACGCCCCAGTTTTCTAAAGTTAACAGAATGAGAGAGGTAGGAAATGGGAGCAGTAAAGCATGGATAAAGGTAGAGAGGGATGGAGTGAACACAAGGGATGGACAAATGAATAGAGAAAGTAGGCAGAGGAGCACAGTGAGGAGGAGGAGGAGGTGGAGGAGGAGAGAAAGATTCCTCACCTCCCTTATCCACCACTCATGCGCTGCAGTGGAAAGCCCTGCGGTCCATGCCTTAAGGCCCTGAGCCCACACTTGGCCTATCAGTTTAAGATCAAAAAGAGCTCGCTTTAGCAAGACATATGGACTGAATAATGCATCTGCTTTATTTCCACAAGGCTGGTTGGAGTTAGTTGCAGAAAAGAGAGGCTACTGTGTGTCTCTTTTTGTTCATTATGAATGTATATGTGTATGTGCATGCCTAATCTCTCCACAGTGTCTGTCACTGTGAGTGGACAGTGAATACGGTAGCCTGTAGCGTGCGAGAAAATGGGCTTCTGTGATGTCTCATTTGAATAGTCTGACAGCCAGGGGTGGAGGAGCAGCCTTGTAATAAATTATAAATATGAGGTGGGCGCAAGTTTCCTCACAAACTGCTGAGAAAAGGTGAAGCACAAAGTCAAGTTCAGTCAAAAAGAAACCAGTTTTGCAGCCTGCCAAAGGTCGGACCCTCTGCAAAACAAAACTTGGTTATGTCCGCTGGGGAATGAAGCCCTGAATGTATGCACTGTGTGATATCTATTCAGCCTGTGCTAAGCAGAGTTGGACGTTATCTAGCTTGTATAATGTGGCACCAAGAGAGGGAGACAAATGCAAGTACCATATGTGTAGGCGGAATGAAATAAATCTGAGATTACTGTTGTGTGGTGCAGTCCCCAGATTAGACAAATGCTATATCTGGGATGAAAGTGAACTCCAGTCAGGCATAATAATTCTGGCAAATATGATGTGGCAAAGTCTTTCCAACTAATAAGCAAAAGCCTGAAGCTGTTTAACTCATGCCATATCATGTCTGGGCCAGACAGAGGCCATGCTCTTTAACCTGTGACATCTGACCTGTGGCCTTTTGTCTGGGAAGGACCTCAGCTGATGATGATTCGAGAGAAAATTGGAGTGAATTCTCCTAATGACTACCATAAGCACATACATATATGCAGGTGTAGATATTAACACCATCACTGAACTTTCCCATGTTGTTTTAAGTTGTGACTTAGTTCTGCATACCTACTATATGTAACAGATATTGAGTTATCATTCCTTAAACTCCCGCTTCTCCCACAATCCTCCTCCACTCCCTACACATAACCAAGCCATACATTCTATAGACAATGTAAGTGAATGAGGAAAAAACTGTGTTAAGACAGCATTTGAGTGTGCAGATCTAATGGGCATGTCCTTGGACTTTAAACAGTCAAAGACAGTGTGAAGGACACCACTGGCATCCCACCATGGATTAGGTTGATGCCACAGATCGACTACTTGGCTTGAACATTACATACAGGAGCACTGCCATGTCTCAGTAGGGATATATGACCTCCTTCTAAATCCTCATCACAGACAACTAATCGTTTCATCTCCAACAGTGAAGGCTCCAACAGTAAGGTCCCTTTCCTCTTTGAAGCCGGGTATAAACGTGTCCCATATTTGTGCTTCCCAAATAAGTAAAATCTTTACTGCAGGATGCATGATTGATGAACTCTTATTAAACATATTTAAGTAACCTTATTAAGCTAGTTGCGCCATCTACTGGTGATATTATTAAACTACAAGAGTAAAAAGGTGAAAGTAAAGTCATCACCATTTCAACATGTTTAGGAAAAAGGTTGCAGGAAACAGAAAGTACAGATAATAGAATTTGAATCTTTATTGACAAGGGACAGTAGCCATCTAAATAGCATTTATGTCACTCTTAAACGAAGTTAGAACATGTGACAGGAGACAAAAGCAGGTTAAAAAAAAAAAAAAAAAAAGTCTACTGCTAGAGTTTTACACTATTATCACTGGTTAGTCAAAGTGGGGGTTGGTAGTAAAATCAAGAATAGTGTATTTAACCACTAAAGGATTAGCTTACCTGTCCAAGTCTTCTGTTCTGGGACAAAGTAATATTTATTTCCTAAATGGTCTGTCCCTACGTGCTCACGCACTAGTCCAAACGTCCGTCGTAAAGCGCCTGCGATTCTGTTCATATTCCCAGTTTACCCGAAGGTTTAAGAGTATATTTTGGATCCCTTGTCAGCTGTCTTGGCTCTCCAGGTTGTTTATGCAAGTGTCCATGGGGTGAATGGGCATGTCAATAAACTCTTATGTGATTGGATGACTGAACTTCACCAGCCAATCATTGCATCTTTCACAAACCGGAAGTTACGTTTCAACATGGACGCCCTTTGTGTGATAGCTGTCTTGGGAAGCTAATAGAAAATGATGAAAAGTTGAATAAATTGAAGCTTAATAGGACTTTTACAATATTTTTTGTTATAGTACCGCTTTGCGTACAATGTCACGACTTACTGGGCGCGCAGAGTGTCTGTATGTATTAAACATTTTCTTTATTGTGGCTAACATGATAGCCTTTGAGCTCGGTCAGCCCACTAGCCAAAAGTAAATACAAGTCCTGCTTCAACAATAAAACTCTCTGGAACAATGTTGGGGTTTCTCACAGCAAGGCAGGCTGGTCTGGATGACCCTCTGCGACTAAGAAGAGCAGAGTCAACGAGGAGGTGAGAGGTCAGAGAAGACCAGGAGTGTGGTAATTCACTCTCGAGAATTAACTAAAAGCTAGCCTTTATCTCTTTTCTTAACAGACTCCTCGAGCTAAATGCATAAACATTTGCCACATAAGTTTGAATTATATCACATAATTATAGTTACATTGGAGTAAATTTATAACAATATAGGGAGCATGTAACATAGAAAGCATATTAATATTATAGTCTAACTCACCAATACTATTGTATGAATAAATAAGTACTGTTATGTTTGCTACAGTATGTAGTTGCCCTAATATGTAGAATTAAATAGTAAAAGTAGCCAGAACACAATGCTGGTCGAAAGTCTGCTTGGTCTTTATTTGTATACTTTGAATAAGTCAGGATGACCAGTGTTACTTCTTTATGTCTCCACAGGGTACTCAGCCTGAAGTTGAATCCTGACAGAGATGTGGACAGAATCCATGGAAATGGCATCAATACCATTGACATAGATGTAATAGAGGGCAGATAGTAAGTCATCCTATCTGAAATGTTGTAGCAGCTAAAAGTATGTTACATTATTACTTTATCTTTTGGAATTGAGGTAGTTCAATGCAATATTTGACAAATTGCTACAGGACCGTGTGAAAGTAGATTTGCGTTTTAATTCCTGTGTGATTTATGTATCATTATTTATTGTCTCACCATGCTCATTTAATATAAATGTAGGTATTAATACTACATAAAACACTTGAAATCATGAAGATAAATTAAAAATATATATGTATGTATATATATATATATATATATATATATATATATTTAATGTGGTTCAGGGCAGTTTCACGAATCACACTCAACCAAAAATACCAAAAAATAGATGCATTGTCCTTTGAAGTGTGATATATCCATAACCCTTTTTCTTTTTCCAGCATGTTATCAGGAGGAGCAGATGGAGTGATTGTCATTTATGACCTGGAAAACTACAGTGGAAAGCCAGAGTACACCTGTAAGGCGATATGCACTGTAGGCAGGTAAGAATTATTCCATTTACATACTCCAACCACTAGATGGCAGACCTGCAGTGAGATGTCACTGTACTCTGTCATTAAGCTTTTCACCCCCTTTTGTTAAATAGGTCTGCTTCAGATGATGAGTTCTATGTAATTTAATGTACGGCTATTTTATTCATTTGTTGTATCTGTATTGTGTGGCTTCACTTTGTAGAGTCATGTTTGTGTATGTGGCCTGGGCCATTAAAGCCGATATTAACATAAAAAGTATAAACACAACAAAAGGAGCATGAGTTTGACTATACCATTCAGTCCACATGAGTTTGTGCTATATTATTAATTAATGATTTAGAGGGGTTCTGTGTTTTGGAATTTTAAATAAAATCTGAGAAAAGCAGACGATTATCAAGTTTATGTAAGAATGTGTTTTTGTGACAGTGTTTGTGACCCTGGTAATAATTCATGTCTTTCTTAAAAATTTAGGTCTAACCGGCATGTCCACAAATTTAGTGTAGAGACAGTCCAGTGGTATCCTTATGACACAGGCATGTTTGTCTCAAGTTCCTTTGACAAGACCATGAAGGTCTGGGACACTGACACACTGAAGGTAAGGATTGTGACCTGCCAAGTTATTTACCACGTTGAGTAATATTGTGAAATTGAGTGAGTTATCAATTTCATATTTATATTAAGTGACACTGAACTAACGCTTTGCATAGAATTTTAATCCAATCCAATTTTATTTGTAAAGCACTTTAAAATAACAGCAAGGTTGGCCAAAGTGCTATACACATTTGCAATAAATAACTAAATGTACATATTACAATACAAAAAAAAAAAAAAAAAAATATATATATATATATATATATATATATATATATATATATATATATATATATGATAAAACCAAGGACAACAAGACAACAATACAATCCACATCTCATACTTGGTTAAAAGCCAAGGAGAAAAATGGGGTTTTAATCTGGATTTGAACACATTTAAGGAGTCTGCCTGTCTGACATAATAAGGTAACTCGTTCCACAGTTGCGGGGCGGCTACAGAAAAAGGCCGATCCCCTCTTAGTTTTTAATGTGGAACAATTAAGAGCAGCTGATCTGTTGACCTGAGACCACGAGGGGGAATGTGTGGCTGAATCAAGTCAGACAGATACTGGGAGACAAGACCATTTTGACATTTAAAAACAAATAAGAAAATTTTAAAAATCAATCTGAAAACACACTGGCAGCCAGTGAAGGGATTCTAAAATTGGGAATGTGATCATATTTGCAGCGACCAGTTAAAAGACAAGCTGCTGCATTTTTTACCAGTTGCAGATGGCCCAGGGAAACCTGGCTGATCCCAACATAAAGTGCATTGCAGAAATCTAGGCAAGTGGTAATATGGAATAATAATAAAGTAATAGAATTGAACATATATCTTAGAGATGGGATACAGAGTCATTGTTTTTATTAAAATACAGTGCTTACTAAGGTACTATACACAATACAGCAATTTGGTGATGATTATTGCATTACAATGAAAAAGATGAAAAGAATACTGATAAAATGTATTAACTCCATCGTGGTGGCAGTTTCAAAGAATTCCACAGCTATGATAAAATGATGCAGATGTGATCACAAAGTGAAGTTGGTAGAGTATTCTTTTTAGATTGTTGTTTAGCACCAGTGTATAGATAATGTATTGCAAGAGAAAGTGATATGATAAATTTTCATGCTGGTATTTTGTCCCACTCCTTATCTCTAAGAGATTGCCCGATCTGGTAACTAGCTAGTAATGGTATTCTCATAGCTCCATCACCTTGCTCTCTCTTTTTACTGCCTTTACTTTCTCTTGCCCTGTGTCTCCTATTTTCTGCTTCATGCTCTCTACCTTTCTATGCCACAAGACCATATGGCAGGCCCTGTGCTGTGCTAGAGTTACACTGGCATCACAGTTACCTCAAAAGGTCAACGAAGGGACAGAAAAGACTCCACTGACCTTTCATTTGTTTTACTTTGTGTGTTACACTTTCTCAGTTTCACACAAACACACACTGACTAAATAATTTATTGCAGTTGTGTGTTTGCATATTAGTGTGTGCTTTGCATCGGTGTGTGCATACTCTATGTGTGGTAATTTTTTTTTCAGACAGAGCCTTCACTGTGTTTGTGTGCCCATTGGCTCAGTTCATGTCGGTGCTGGCACACACTGACAGATGGGACACAGAGAGGCTTTTTATATTTGCTGAGGAATTTGCATTGTAACCACGATTGCTGCTCGGGTGAGCTGCCTGCCAAGCTCTGAACTCTGTTGCCCTCTATCTCTACTTTGTTTTATTTTTACTTAACTTATTCTCCAGGCTTTATCCTGAAAATATCAGGGCACACCATTAGAATTTGACATTGTGGCTTCATGTACGATCTTAGCTGTGTATCCATCATAATATTAGGTTTTTTTCCACACAAGTATTCATAGCACAATAGTTACAGATACCTGAATCTTCAAATTGATTGATTTTCACCTCTTTCTGTCTTTTTGTTTTACTTTGTATTTCCTCAGCCTGCTGAAGTCTTTGAGTTTGAGGGAAATGTCTATAGCCACCATCTGTCCCCTATTGCCAGGAAGCATAGTCTCATTGCAGGTGTGTATGGGACTGTATGCACATCTTTTGTTTTCTTTAATGAAGCAGAACAAAACCAGCTAAGCCATTTGCTGACATTTGTCAATATGTGCTGAGAAGGACCGAACTTCAGACAAACATGTCATTACTCATCCTGTCTATCATTAGTTTCTTTCCCCAAGCAAAGTACTACGCGCTTTTCCATATTACATCACAGACACAACCTTTATCCTGTACCCCAGCTTTTACCACAGGTTACAAAGTGACATATAGCTTTAGCGGATAGAACTGGGTCAGAAGTTTGTACGTAGAGATTCAGAGACACTGGAGGAATCCAGGTGCTCCTTCCAAGTCACCAAACAGCCCCAACAGGTTCTTCATACCTGTATGCATGCTCACCATGTGCACCCTGTCACATACTTATTGTCTCTGTGACACACCTGTTTCTAAGCCACTTACAATCACAGTGTCTCTTTTTTTCCAATGTAAGCTGCCCATCCTTCACAGAGATGTTGCAGATGCTTGTCAAACAGGTTTTAAACATCTTTAAAGTTTTGTTTTTAGGAGGCTTTTAAGGGAATCGTTTCCTAAAAACCATCCCCAGCTCATTAATTTTGTACAATTTGATCAATTTAGATCTAAGTAGCATGGTCGTCTTTGCTCTGGTAAGTTCACCCACTGGGAGTTCCTGTGTATCAGAAGTAGTGTCAGTGTCTTTTCATTTTTACCACACCTTATCTGGGAGAACCTGGGACTCCAGTTTTTACACTTTGAAAATGCCTCTCCCTAATCCACATTGTTACAGTTTGAACCCACACAAATTTTAAAATCTGTAAAATTTAATGATATTGATTAGTATGAATGTATGAAATTGTGATTCAGTGGATGATTTTACTCTGAGCATTTCAAGTCATTTTTTTATGACTTTTATAAGATAAGATAAGATCAGATAAGATAAGACTTTATTGATCCCACCATGGGGAAGTTTCACAGTTGACAGCAGCAACATATAACACACCAGTGCAAGAGACAGACAGGTAGAAGAAAACACAATGGCACTGAAGACTTGTAATGCTGTTGCCCTTAAATGTCTGTTTCTCCCTGTGTTTTCAGTGGGTACCAAAAACCCTAAAATCCAGCTGTGTGACATGAAGTCTGGTTCATGCATTCAAGTCCTGCAGGGTTAGTGCACTAGGCCTCAAACACAGACATACCGTTCATATTGTATTTCCCAAATATATATGCACATTTGCAGACACAAGCAAGTAAGTAACAAAATGTTAATTTCTGCTACAGGTCACAGAGCGGAGGTCCTCTCTGTGCGATGGTCACCCAGATATGAGTACATCTTGGCTAGTGCTAGGTAGGTCATTTTTGCATAAAGATTTAACATCTAAGATGATAAACCAAGTTTGCTTTCGAAACCACATCAAAGAATAGTACCAGGTACAGAAGAGTTTCCACCATGTTGTATCGCAGCAGTTCTTGTCATCTCAGTTTCCTGCCATCTGGATGTATTGCAGCCCTGAGTCAAGGATAATAGCATCACGGTGCTACTAGATAGGCAGTGTGGCACTCTAGTAGCCCTGTCAGTATAGCATATGGTAGATACAGTCCCCATCTGTTTTATGCTACATTAGACCTGCTAATTAACCCATAGGGATAAGCGTGGTCTGTCCCTTTGGACTCTGGATGATTTTGAAAACAAGTGGCACAGCCGCAAAGGAGAAGTATATGATATTCTATTACAGAGCAGCACATTTAATCCCAACAGAAAACTGACCTTTTGAAAACAAACACTGGTGAGCTGATAGTTGTGTAGTGTATGATACTTCCTAGTCTAATGAGAGCCAAAGAATGATAGCTTTTTTTTTTTTTTTGGCAACAGATATTTTATGGGTGTACATATTTTTAATTAGTCGCAATGACAATCTTCATTTCCCTTCTAAGTGCAGACAGCAAGGTGAGATTATGGGATGTGCGTCGGGCTGCTGGAAGTCTATTCACATTAGACCAACACAACGGAGACAAATCCAAAGCCTCTTCTGAGGCAGGTACTGTTCTGTCTCCCCTTTATTTCCTCTTTTGTTCTTTGTGTTTGGTATATATCGCTGCCCTCATTTAGATAAGGAGAAAATGGTTATGCACATACTGAATGGCATCCACGCAAAAAAAATCAGACAGTAATAACGTGTTTAATTTCACCTTGCATCACCTGATTTCCCTTTCATTCATGTCCTCTACTGCTGACCAGATTAATCAGTCATTCATTGCCCAAGTTCCTCTGCATTTTATAACACTAATTTTGCTTCATACATATAGTTTTATTTAGCACATACAATACGGCCAGAGGTGCATATAAACCATGCTGAAACATCGGGACATGGTGAATAAATCCAGATCTAGATGTTCAAATTGCTCCAAATTCATGAGCATAACATCTCTAATAACCAACATTATTATCTATCACTGGTATAATGTTAGGGTGTAAAGTTAACTGCAGTAAACAAGGTGGTTTGACAAGAATGTTTTCCTCTTCTCATCTGTTATGTCTAATAACTTTCAAGTTATTCAGGTTAACGCAGAAATGTGTTTTTTTTTTTTTTTTCTGGAGGAGAGGTCAACATTCTGCGCATATAGTACCTGTTTTTCATATCTCAGTTTTTGTTTGTGTTCAAGCCAGAGACAGAGATGCTGTGAAGGAAATGCAATTAAACTAGGTTTACCTCAAGCATACTGTGTAATAACCGGGGACAAGAGGTTTAAAAAAAAAAAATCCATGTAATCAGTGATGTATTGTAATGGTTATTAGGTAGGTAAGAACAAATACTTAAAAATCTTAAAGACAGGGCAGGAAAGAGATCACATGCTAAGTTTTGTTGCTTGTCTCTAACTAGTGAACACGGCTCATAATGGCAGAGTGAATGGTCTGTGTTTCACTGGCGATGGCCTCTACCTCCTCACCACTGGGACCGATGACCGGATGAGACTGTGGAATAGTGCCACAGGGGAAAACACACTGGTAAGATGTGAGTGTATGTGTTTTCAACAAGCCCACTTGAGACGATCTAGTGCACTTCAAATAATGATACCAGTTAAATACTTCAATAGCCATTTTGAATGCTGTCACGTGACAGGGATTGTTCAGGCAAAACAGATTAATAATCATTTTTTTTCAAACTTCTTGAATATTTTTTTAGGAAAAGAATCAATTATTCCAAATAATTGTATCCAACATTTTTTTTGGTAACTCAAAAACAAAAAGAGTCAGTGTTCATATAAAACAGTATTTGAAATCAGCTTTAACAGTTTTATGTTGCTGTGATGAGCTATGATCTGGGTTCCTTGAAATCTGTGGAGTTTCTGAATATTCAGAAATCTGTTGCACCTGGTTTGTAAATAGATGAAACACAAATAAAAATTTGGTCAGGAACCTTAAATAATAAGCAGTAAGCTGATGTTGACTTTAATGGGGTGTCTTTTTATGTCACAGTTTTTATTCAGAATAGAGAAAGAAATCATGAAACTATATCGGTGAAATATGGTCAAGTGTATAAAAACATAAACATATACTCAATACAGATTTGCTACTTCACCCTGAGTTATTGATGTAGGTTTTCACACAGTCACCTTTTCAGATTACTTGCTCTGCTGCTTCCTTTTACAATTCCCATGTTTGACATTTTTCCATCTTTTGCCTGTTGCACTAGACTCCTAGTATCTTAAAAATGTAGGTGCCATTCTCTCATGAACACAGACGAGACTTGAAATGATGAAGTTGTCTTCTTATTTAATTTAACCATAGATTTCTATAGTGGGGATTTGCTTTTTTTTAGTTTCTCTAGAAAGGCATCTGGCATTCAGTGTAATAAGCAGTATTTGGACATAAACAGTCGGGGATGCTTTAAATCTATATTCCTTCAATATCTGTTCCTCAGGTAAATTATGGGAAGGTCTGCAATGAAAGTCGGAAAAGGCTACAGTTCACAGTGTCACGTGGCTGCAGTCCTGAGTTTGTGTTTGTACCATGCGGCAGCTCAGTCGCCGTTTACGGCCTCCACACGGGAGAGCTGGTCACCATGCTCAGAGGTCATTACAACAACGTCGACTGCTGTGAGTTCCACCCAGACTACCAGGTGAGAAACACTGAAGCCACAGGTAGTGGCTATTCTCTGCCCACAGTCATTATATCATCAACCTGCAGCGCTGCCTTTGTTTGCATTTCCACCTATCTGTTTGTTTGCACTACCAGTCAGGTCTAGTTGGGCTCCTGTATGTTTCATCCCACAGTCTTTTTATTTTATCCCTTCAGCTGCTGTTGTTTCATAACTGCCATACAGACAGAAATTTGTAATTACCACAGTAGACCCAAATGAGCCACCTCCCCCATAAAGATAACCTGGAAGACTATTAAAAAACAGCTCTATAAATGCAAATACTAGTGTCCATGTTTGTCAACACAAGTACACACTGTCATTGTCATCAGAGCCAGATATATACAGTATGATCAGATACATACTGTTACTCAAGTTTCCTGCTAGGTTTTTACTTCTGTTTGTTGTCATTTGATGATGATTGCAAGATGAAACCAACAAAAGCCTGGTGGTACAGGTGAAACTGATGCATAGTTTTAAAGGTCAACCCTTTCCAGTTCATTTCCATTTATGCCACAAATACACAAGTGAAAAATTGGTATAAAGCAATGTCAACATTTTTTTTTATCCAAGCTATTGCTGCTGGGATTGATAGTTGACTATATGTTTATACATAACTGAGTGTTTTCTATATTTTTCCTTTCTCCAAAACACCTCTACAATGGCTGAAACTTGTTTGATATCAATCTGCCTTTTATTTGCTTTCAGCTACTGTATGCCTGCTTAGCCTCTAAAAATATACCCATAAAGTAGTTCTCTGGTTTCACCGACAGTATCTGTTTGTACCAGTGTCAGTGATATTTGTTGGTGTTGAGAGATACCTTAGTTACAGGAAACCTTTTGTATGTAGTTATGTATGAAACTGAAACAGTCATTATTATACAGGTTCAGTTCTCACATACAGAGTTAGTATGTGTTATAGACATAAGAATGCAGTTCAGCAGCTTGTCACTTCCGAAACGACATCTAGGTCTGAAAATCTGTTTTACTTCTCTAATGCCAACTGTATGATGTAATCACAAGGATCGGTCCCACTGAACAGACAAAAGGTCCCATGGGTTCACTTGTTGTGCTGACACTGTGGAGCCTATTAATTACTTTACGCTTGGCCCTGATCATGACCATTAATGCCCCTGGTGCTGATGTCAACAGTTGAAAGTGCTTTAAGGTGGAGGTCGCGTCAAAGTGGCTGCTCTTTTTTAATTTCCAGTTGCAGTTTATTTAAAAAAAGGGTCAAATGTGATGTTTTTGTTGTTTTTACGCAGGAGCTATACACTGGAGGTAAAGACTGTAACATCCTGGCCTGGGTTCCTGTCCTTCGTCCATCAGATGTGGAAGAAGAGTCAGATGGTGCAAATAAGGTACAGTGTTTTCTAACTGGGAAAAGCATCCAAAACGAATGATACCCGTAAGGTGTCTGTGACTGGGCCAGAGTAAGAGTTCATTTACATAAAGGCTCGATGTGAAAGCAGCACCAAGTACCTTATCTTCAACTTTGTACCGGAAATGAGCCCTCAGATATGCCATTTAAGGAATTGACATTATGACACATCAACGTGACACCGAAATACTCAAGAATGCACTAAACGTTGTTATGATATGCTGCATTCTAGTAATACTTAATAACTTACAAACCACTACGTCACATCTGGAATTTTTTCCAGTTGAACTAGTTCATTGACCAGATACATTAGGCAGTAGTATGTCATCACTTGGCTACTGTGTGATATGAGGAACATTTTGCATGGACATGTAACTACCCAGTAAGTTTTCATTCCTATTATATTCATTTATTGTTGTGGTTCATGTAAATATGTGCAAGTGGTTGATTTATTTATTGTTGATGCAGAGGATAAGCGATATCAGGCACGATCCTGAGCTGAATGTTTCGTTTCCCGCAGGGTGCTGCTGGCCAGACTTCAGTGAACCCTGCCTTTCAGGATGCGTGGAGCAGTGATGAAGACTAATGCTGGTGTTTTGCAAATGAGGGCACAGTGGACACATGTCAGAAAATGCAAATGAGCACACATATGCAGGAAAAACAACCTGTAAAATGACTGATAGACGGACACCACTGAAGATAACTATGGATTTAAAGCCTGTTCTTCTGACAAAAGCCTTAATGTTCAAGATATGTAATCATTTTCTTGGCTTTATATGTATAATTGTTGCTTTTATACATTGGATGCAGTGATGTTATTGTTATTTGTTAGATTTTCATTTAAATGAAAGGCCAACATGTTCATTAGTCTTCATTTTGTTGAATGACTGAATGCTTTAACCTGTTTAGAACAACTCCATACTGTAGTAATGTGTTGTTGTCAAAGGGGGTATATCTACCAATGTTTGTACAAAATGCCCATATGTTGCAAAACTCTGTCATGTGTGTTTTTACATCCGATTTGAAGAGACAGCACTTAAAGTCTTCACATGGGAGTAACCTGGCATTCAGAAACACACACTTGTCGTTCCTGGGGATATTTGCATCTGTTTTTAAGCTCTGCTGACAGCACATGCTGAAACTAGCAGTGATACTGAAATCCCTCTCCCCTCATAGTTGTATATACTGCTTTGTTACGGTGCAGGGACATGGAATGTGTATAAACCCTAATTTCCAAATTGAAAACTTTTTTTTTTTTTTTCTTTTTTAAATATATTTTTATATATAGATATAGTGCATATGCTCTTGCATATTAACCTAGCAACTGTACTGAAAAAACACTGCCATTAAAATGCAGCCATGTGCTTTTAAAATGGTCTTGAATTGTACATGTCATTTGTTGTGGTTTTTTATATATATATATATATATATATATATATATATATATATATATATATATATATATATATATATATATAAATCATGTATAAAACACTTTGCCTTAGGTTTTTTGTGTGTAATTCTCTGGAAAAATACAGCATTAAACACTTCTTGTGTAATGAAACCATTTTTTTTTAAAATTATTCTATCAATAGTTAGAATAGATTGTACTTAATGTTTCATCGGTTTCGTAGATGAAACGTAAGCATGGAACGGACCTGTTCGACTGGTATGTGGCCAATCAGAGTGCGAGGGGGCGCTTGGCTCCGCCCCCTGCAGTCTCATAAGGAGCGAGGAGGGCTCGCTTTGACAGCGCGTGAACTGGACTGGAGACACACCTGTCTGAGAGCCACAGGTGCGGCGAGAGTGTGGATACACGGTACAACAGGAAAACAACTGCAGTTTAGAACAGCAGCTTCTGGAAAGGTCAGTATTTAAATATCTTGTCTCTAGTTTTAAATTTAGCCTGAATTTAACGCTAAAACGTCATAAAATCCAGTGAAGTGATGGAGGAAACGTGCTTCCAGTGACGCTGCTATTGTGTGCATTTGGATGGAGTTGCTCAACTAGTTTTTCATCACTTGTCTCACCTGTTTCTCACGTATTGAGGACTAGTGATTTTACATACTCAGTCTGTACCAGATAATTAGTTTGTTCTTCCATCCCACCTCAAAATAATTTAAAAACCTGTCTAAATGTGTATATTTTTTTTTAAAACCAGACAATTAAAACTTATGAAAATTGACGTTAAGGATCTGAACATTTACCTCTATACCTGTATCACCAGACCTGCCTTTATTATTTAATTACCCACAATGCAGTGTTTGTTTCCAAAATGGGTCCAGACGTGGGTTACATCCAGTTGTCTCACACTGTGGGAGTGGACGCAGCAGACATGTAAAGTACACATAATTAGGTGTGCCGTGGGACTAACGCGTTTACATCAGGATCCCTGACTATAATGATGTATTTGCGAGTCAAGGCTTGCCGTGATTTCATTAATATAGACACTCCACACAACCAGGCCTCATTTTCTTCCTTTTTTTTGTTTTTTTTTTTTTACTTTATTTTAACAGATCACCCTCCCTTACACATATTATCTTAAGTACCTGTTGCTTTCAAGTAGACACACCTTTAAAAATATGCATACAGGTCACATTTAATGCATTTTTTTTTTTTTTTTTTTTTTAATCTAGTTACATTTCATTCATTATGTTACATCACATAAAACTAATGCATGATATAGCAGCTTCCTAAAACACCACAGTACAGCTTCTGTTTTTGTTTTACGTGATAGATTAGATAAACTAAAATTTCTGTGACATGCTTCCCATTCCCAGTCAATGAGAAATTTCTGGAACATCAGTGGATTCAAAACCTGTAACTCAGAAACTTACACATATACACGCATGGAAATGATTATTACTTCACTGCTGATACAGAATGATTCCCAGTTTTCAATAGGTTTGTTATTTTTGCAGCTTCTCCCCGTTGGGTGCTTTCTTTGGTTCCACACACTTATTTTATAGTCATCACCACAGACTTTCATCTAAAGGTCATGTGTTGTACATGTGAAACATGTCTTGAAAATTCAATTTGTAGGCTAGGTTTCTAAAATGTAACCTAATATGGCAAAGACTAATTTAAGTGGGTAACGAATATTTTCATCCTTGTACCCTGTTCTTCAGTGATTGAGTCAACACTGTTGTTCTTTCAGGGAAAAATGAGATACTGTCCCCCATTGTGTCCCTCATACACTCTTGGCAAAGCCTCAGATGCTTGGAACCAGAGCAAAGAATGACTCTGACCTTTGTGTGTGTATGTGTCATACAGTTGCACAGCCACAGCAGTGTACTCCCTTTTAAATACAACGATGGATGGCCATGTTCTTTCAACAGCTATACTTAATTTGGTTCAGGTCTTCGCTGGTGAAATTTGTCCTGAATTCAAGGAAAAATAAAAATGTCAGGAAAAACATTTCTTTCAGGAAATGATGTTGACTGCTGCCAGTTTCAGTCTAGCACAAGTCATACAGGTCATGCTTGTTTTCGTTTTTTTTTTTTTTTTTTTTTTTTTTTTTTTATGCATTTCCTGTTGCGTTAATGACACATGCAGAAGGCTATGTACAGGTTTTTCTGCTGTCATTTTAGAGGCTTTTAGATACTAAATCATTTCAGTAAACTTGGACCTTGGTGTACCTTGTATACAACTGAATCCCTGAACCCCTTTCTGTAGCCATCTCTTATTCAGATCCCAGTGAATTTACCCCTTAACCTCCATCTTTGCTCTTTTAGGTGATTTTTAAGGATCTTGACTGACGATGGAATTTGATCATATTAAGTCTTCAGCTGCACTCGTCTATGACAAATTCTTCCAAAATGCAGGTAAGTCTTCTTAAACCACACATTATCTTGAATGTACCCAAACAGTGCAACATCTGACCTTTTCTTTGCTGCTATTTCTTACCTGTCAAAATGTGCTTTTTTTTTTTTCTTTTTTTTTCTTCTGCAGACTCTCGAGTGGAGAACTGGCTGCTTATGTCCTCTCCTGTGCCCCAAACAATAATCATCGCAGCTTACATTTATTTTGTCACATCTCTGGGGCCTCGGATAATGGAGAACCGCAAAGCCTTTGACCTCAAAAAAGTTCTTATCGTCTACAACTTCAGTGTGGTGGTTCTTTCACTCTACATGTGCTATGAGGTGGGTCACAAAGACACTGTCATTTTTTAAATTTCTTTATTTTTTTTTTCTTTACACTGTTAAATTCTCCAGGACTCTCACAGTTGTACATACCACTTTTGCACTACTCCAAATGTCACATTTCTTGCAATGTTGATGTAATTGTTGAGAACAGTTGCGTGTCACAGACTTGGAAAATGCATTTATGGGTTGCAGGTTTTGAATAGGTGCCTAACTTGACTGATAACTGAGCTGAAGTCAAACCAGACTGTCTGGTATAATTAACTTTTTTTTTTTTTTTTCCCGCATGTGCTATTTTTGGGAAATGTTTCCTTAGCACTTGCTTTACTTATTTCAGCATCGGCCTTGTTGCAAACTTCTTGTCATTGCTATAATGAGTTGTAGCGGTAGATTTTTCCTACTTGCACTGTGATCGGAGTAACGGCACCTTAAAATAATTACCATCATAAAGACCAAAGCACTTTGCGGATTGGACAGGGTTACATGCTGTAATTTAATAAATATTAAGAGGTAACTTAACACCATGATTAAGTAAATATATGACCCTACTTATTACTTTGTGTCTACAAGGGTTAAACATGTGCCAGGCTTTGCATATTCAAAATACAAAAGTTAAGTTCACGTAATTGTTTGTAACTTGAGTATGACTTTTTTTCTTCTTAGTTTGTGATGTCTGGATGGGGAACGGGATACTCGTTTCACTGTGACCTGGTCGACTACTCGGATTCACCACAGGCTTTGAGGGTAAGCTATTGGGCTCTATGGCTCCCAGTGAATTAACTGACTAAAACATTATGTAGCAGAATTAAAACATTCTGTATGGTTTCCTCTAGATGGCGTCAACGTGCTGGCTCTACTACTTCTCGAAGTTCATTGAAATGTTAGATACGGTAAGTCATTAAACAGACAGGCCGGTGACTTTAGTGCTTTTACATTTTTGACCAAATATAACTTTGTGTCAACTCTTGTGTACCCATCAGATCTTCTTTGTGCTGAGGAAGAAGAACAGTCAGGTGACGTTTCTTCATGTCTACCATCACTCAATCATGCCCTTCACATGGTGGTTTGGAGTTCGCTTTGCTGCAGGTAGGTTGACTTTTTAAACCTAAATGAATTTTCTGTGACATTACATGTACAGTTTGGCTTGTTTTCCTGAAGCTTTTCTTCATATTTCAGGTGGTCTGGGGACATTCCACGCCCTTCTGAACTGTGTAGTCCACGTTATCATGTACTCGTACTACGGCCTGACTGCTCTTGGCCCCAGCTACCAGAAGTACCTGTGGTGGAAGAAATACCTCACTACCATTCAGTTGGTATGTAAAGTAGTTTCTCATTGTTGCTTCAAAATCTGACATTGATGGATCATTGCTGTTGAAGTAACCAGTTCCTCTGTTTGTGCTCAGATCCAGTTTGTTACAGTGACCACCCACATCTCCCAGTATTTCTTCATGAAGGACTGCCCCTACCAGTTCCCCATCTTTATTTACATCATCGGTCTGTACGGCCTGATATTCCTGTTCCTCTTCCTCAACTTCTGGTACCACGCCTACACCAAAGGCAAGAGGCTGCCTAAAGTACTGCAGGCTCAGACATGGGCACACCACACCAACGGAGTTATGAATGGAAACGTCAATCATGACAAAGATGAGTGATGCAGGGCTCGGCTCATCAGGGGATTTCAGGGCTGACCTCATGTACATAAGCAAACCACTGTGGGAGTCTGAGAGTCGAGATCAACTGGTTGGACTGCTAAAGACAATCTTTAAATTATGACCAACTTATATTTAAAGTTTATTGACCCCATGCTAAGGGTTTTATTATTATCATTATTTTTGTTTACAACAAAGCCAAGTTTTGCAATGAAAATTCCAAATATCCTTTGTTTTTCTGTATGTTTGTAAAAATCACGTCTACTATTGTTCACACACTCCATTATAAGTCTTAAATTACAGTAAAGTGGTGGACCCTCAGCTGTTCATTCATGCTGGGCTTCCTCAAAAAGATAATTTTTGACCTTTTTGTAATCGGATCTTAACCTCTCAGAAGAATTTTAGTGAATCCAGCTGTTTTTTTTAAACTGCACTAAAGAGTTGAGGGTTGTTAATTTCACAAAGCCTAAACTATTGTTGAGCATTCAACATTTTTGCATAGTATTTAGGCTACTCATGTCCTCTTGTTTACATCATTGTTAAATGGTTGCGTGCATGCACAACGGTGCGTTTTGAGCTCAGCTGCATGCTGAGTTCTCTATGGCTTGAGTCACAGCTGCTGATGGTACGATATTCAGTAGAGCTCTTTTATACTTTAGCATCAACTTATTTCTGATTTGGGTTTTCCTATGAAGCACACTGTGACAAATGCAAGGGGTAGGGGGGCTGACACATTACTGTGGTTCTTGTAGGATTCAGAGCAGAGCTTTAACTACAGTTTTAGTTCCTCACAGAGGCATATAACATGTATTACAGGAGATCAATACTTGCAAATACATGGTTTACTATAAACCAAACTGGTTAGAAAACGTGAGCAGCCTTGCTTGCCTGCTTTGAGTATTTTTTGCTTCATGTGTTGAAGCTCTGGTTAACAAGCAGTGCCTTTGGACTGAGGTCTGGGAGTAATTTATGCTTGGTTATGATGATCTTAAATCAAAGTGAATGTAACACTGCTCCTGTGGTGACCGAGGACCCTTTGAGAGTGAAGAAATGTTTCGCTCTCTTTAATTCAGGCTAAGATTTTCACTGGAAGATTGACATGTAAATTGCATACTTTTTTTTTTTTTTTTTTTTTTTTCTTTGTCAGTTCTGCTTACCAACAGTTAATATTGTAAAAAATGTTCCATGAAATGTTTACATTGTATTTTATATGTATTTATATAAAAATAAATGATTGTACTCTTAAATTTGGCCTTGTTTGTTGTAACAGTTTATTTTCTTTATTGAATTTGGAATACTCTAATAAGATGGGTAATAATGGAAATTAAATGCCTCGTGATAATGAATGAAATTGAAAACTAAATTCCTAAATGAGCTTAAGGCAATAACGGGCATAAATGATATTTAGAATAAAGGTCTGGAATTATTTTGTTCCAGAAAACTAAACCGCTTAAAAACAAAAAAGTAATACAATATCCTCATCCAGAATAACTGCTGCTTTGTGCATTTTGTTCCTGAAAGCCAATTGCAATGGGTGTTTTCTACCAGTAGGTGGTGTTGGTTCACTGAGGATAGACGGGATATGCTCTCAGATGAACCACAAAACTTATCAAGAAATACAATTAACCTGAGAGCGCTTGACACCACTGGCTATATTGAGTACTAATTCACTTTACAGTATAGGAAGAAAAATACTGTCAATATTATAGTATTTTGATACAACAAAAGCTTGTATCTCAAATGTTTTCAGATTTTTATATTAATGTTTGCCTTATTTATTGTGAAGAATTATGGCAAAGTGGATGCTTGAATAACCTTTATTTTTTCCAAAGGTAAATATTAAATACATTTTTCTACCAAAACCAGCTGCATATTTTATCCCATATACACAGAGTATATCCTTATAATGTGACATTGTGTCTACATATCTGGGAAAATCTGTTTCAGTGCACTCTGTCATTCCTACCTCCACCCACATCCCCGCAGTCATGAACACACGACACCCGGGAAACAGGAGAGCAGACCGACCTGTCTCGTACACATCAGCAGGTCCTTCTGCACTTAAGTGGTACATAATGATACAGCCACCAGCCAACAGCCTCGGAGCTATTTATTGAATTACACTCAACTGTGTGATGGCAAATATGAGAGCTTTTCACACTTAATAGGAAGCTGACATCTTTGCAAAATACTAGCACAAATAATAGAAATAATCAAAAGTCTGTTTTTGTTCTCTGAATAATCACACTGTGGTATATTAGTGCTGAAACTGCCTGGGTGAATGGAGAGATGAGAGCAGGCAGCAGGACAGCCCAAACCTTGGAGGGCATGGATGATCGCTCTTCACCATGATGAGTTCCAACAACCCCTGTCTGTCTCCGAGCCACCCTCGCAGGCCTGTCCCTGGTTTTTTCCTGTGAGATAACTAGGTCATTATCAGGCTGAAAGTGTGAGATGGCTCAACATTGCAAATATGTGTAAGACAAATAAGTAGAGTCATTTACCAAGGTTGTGTTCCTGCTTCTCACCATTTTAGAACTTTTCTGATCTTTGTAGCTTTTGCGTTATGTAACACTGTTAATAAATACTGTGCACTAATCATTTTAAAAACATTTTCTTCATGAGGAAATGATTAAAGAGTGGAATGATAATCACAATAACTGCTGGCATCTGCTGCTTATGAGTTTTATTCAGTGAAAGCCTGTCAAACGTCAGACAACATCTGGATTGTTATGTTTTCGCTCTTATCTGTGACAATCATCCCATCCTTATCAATCCCATGTTAACCTATCGCTTCCATTACACTCACTTCTGTCTAGTGGCAATATGCTTCACCCTGACAGTATTTGCTGTGTCTGTCAAAGCGAGTCCACAAATAAGTTCAACAAGCTCCAATTGTATTTGTGCACTGACATTTGTCTGCACTCTAATCTATTTACATTTTAAATGGACCGAGGGATGTGGTGTTAAAGTGCAGTGTAATATGATTTAAAGCGTTTTATCCAAATTAGTCACACAAGAAAACACTTTTAAAAGTATCACAACAGGCAAAACTGAAGTCAATTAGATAAATATAGATTTTTGAACATTTTTTAGTACTTTACCATAAGCGTACACCATACACATTTTCTTTCAGAAGTATTTAGTATTATTACTTAGTTTTTTGTTTGTTTTGTTTTTAATTTGATCTTGTAGTATTGTTATTATTGTTAATGTTGTTTTGTTTGACTGTTGAGTGTTCTATAAGGGTGAATCACATTATTTTTATGCTTGGAAATGGATACTGTATGTCTGTTTGGAATGGGAGGACCCTAGGAAGAGTAGTTGATGTCCTGCATCAGCTAATGGGGATCCTAATAATAAATAAATAAAGAGTGATATTTAGATTTTTATTGCCGTTGATACATTTATGTTTTGACATTAATGGGACGCTATTTAGGGGTCAATATATAATTGAGGGACTTTTTGAGTTACCTTTACAGGGTCACATAGGTGAAAGGTATAGTTGATATTTTTTCTGTTTTCAGGCCTAAAATCAGCATAACTATAATAATAACACCACATGACATTTTTACAGAAAGATTCTTCTAAATATCATACATACAACTGAGTAACATTGAAAATGAAAGTTATTTATAAAGATATTGTAGTAACACTGTTGACATAAGAGGGTGATAAATACACACTTGACTCACACACCAGTTATATTAAATAACTAAGTAAGAGGAGAAAGAACATACCTTGGAATCTTGCCAGCGTTTTCTTCAGGAGGAAATGACATCATGTGAAGCAGGTCATGTGATTTGAATTAATACACTTCCTTGAGAGATGTTTTAGTAATGGTTTGGTTGAACGTGATTTCTTGAACACAGATACAATTTGTTATTTTCCATATCAAATTTGATATATTGCCAAAAAAGAAATACCTGTCATGATTATCTCAACTTAATTAAAAGAACACAGTCAAAACAGTTTTTGAATAAACTCATTTTATTATTGTTTAGCTAATTAGAAGGTGGTTGTTATGAAATCCGGAAAGTTTATTTAGTTGATGTTTTAGTACAGGGTGGGGAAGCAAAATTTACAATATTTTGAGGCAGGGATTGAAAGACAGTGTATAACCAGTTAGTTTATTGAAAGTCATGAGAATTTATTTGCCACAAGAAAATTGACATAATAGAAAATGTTTTTATTCTATGTGTCCTCCTTTCTCAATAACTGCCTTCACACGCTTCCTGAAACTTGCGCAAGTGTTCCTCAAATATTCGGGTGACAACTTCTCCCATTCTTCTTTAATAGTATCTTCCAGACTTTCTTGGAATAGTTTTGCTCATAGTCATTCTCTTCTTTACATTATAAACAGTCTTTATGGACACTCCAACTATTTTTGAAATCTCCTTTGGTGTGACGATCGCATTCAGCAAATCACACACTCTTTGACATTTGCTTTCCTGATTACTCATATGGGCAAAAGTTTCTGAAAAGGTATGGATAATAGTGTTAGGTAGGATTATGACATCAATATATGTTTGGTTTCAAAACAATTGACGTAGTGCCTGCTGAGAAAAAAACACTGAATGTTCATTGTAAATTTTGCTTCCCCACCATGTATACAGTATCTAGTCATTTATTAATAAGTAATTGTATCCGTAATTAAATAATTTTTGAATTTTGAAAGACATTATCATAATGAACAGAAAAAACATTATTTATTTATTTATTTTTTTACTTTTAATAAAGATGTATGCAAAATATATCCCATGGACCTCAAAAGTCCCTCAATTATATATTGACCCTTAGGTTTTTTGTGAAAGTGTCATGAAAAAGGGTCTTATCTGCACTGCCTGTTACAAGCAAAACCTTCAGTCATTTGAAAATTTCTGGCCACCTTATAAATATAAACTTCAGTTTTACATTTCCGAGCAGTGAGAAACTTTAATGTTAATTCTGTCTGTGTTTTGGAGTGTAAAACAGTCACATTTGGCTACAATGGAAGAGGACAAGCTATGACACTGCACCAAAAAACATGGGGACCCTCAAGAGTACTCGCAAGACTTTTACAATAAATGACAAAGAATGAAGCTACTGCACATTTTTAAAAAATAAAAACTGATTGTAAATGGTTTCTTTGAGGACACCGTAGGTCAGCAGAGCCAGATCTTGATGCTTTGAGGCAGACACATCATCATACGTGGTATGGTTTGAGCATTCCTTTTGTTACTAGTTTAACTGATGTATGTGAGAGGCCCGAGGGCAGTGGACAAGAAAGGCCTGTGATTTCTTTTTATTTCTGTTAAATCTAAAGTGTGACAGCCTCTGGTTTTCTTTGTAAAAGACAGACACATTTTGCTTGGTTACACCTCTTGAAACTGCAAAGTGTTGATTATTCAGAGAAAATTTAACCAGAGATTTACTCTGCAAAGTGTTACCCAGGTGGTCTGTTAAGTCTTTGATATTAATACAAAGAAAGAGGACTCATACTGTGTGTGTAATGAGCCTGTCAGCAGGAGGAAGATAGATTTTTTTTTGACAATAATCACTGATATTTTAGATAATTGTGGGTAGTGATGCCCTAATAATAGCATAATCTTTTTCCTTCCTTTACACTGTCTATTCTTCATCTATTTTTGAGATGTGTTTTGGTGTAAAAAAAAAAAAAAAAAGACAAAGTATGATTTGACTCATTAAAATTTAAATAAGCTTAACCACTGGCAGAAAAGTGACATCCTGTCTGTGGGCTGCTTTCTGTGTTTCATTACAGACTCTGCTCTCAAATATCTACGGTACTCTTATTCTCAGTGTCATCAAACTGAAGGTGTGTCTTTGTGTAACTGAGCCGATAACAGTTGTATATCTGTGCATTCTCATAGTATAGATTGGGTTTATCTTTAGTTTGATATAAGTGGAGCATGGTGTCTGTTTTTCTTTCTTGCAGAGTTTCCAGAGCTGAGTGTCTGCATAACAGCAGATTTCTTTCAGTCTGTGCTGTGTCATCCTGGCTCTGTGTTTAATGTCAGTCACCACACACTGATAATCTGCTATGATTAGTTGCCCTTGCAGAGGGAGATAGCTCTGAATTTACGTCAGGCTGTTACTCTAGAAACTGGAGGCTTGTTTGTTTATAAATTGGTTAAATGTGGTAGTTTTTTATGTCAGACTGGTCTCAGGGAAGAAAAGATTAGATTCAAAAGTCAGAACAATGGACTCACTGATCATGTTATGTTTTTGCAGCAACATTACTTGAAAAAAACTGTTTTTTTTGGTACCATAGTATTGTTATAAATGTTTCAGCAGATCAGTGTGAAATGTGGTAACATCTAGTGGTGAGGACTATTACTACACCCTCCTCTAAACTGGCAACACAAAAGGATAAGGTCATTTTTGGAGCTAGTGTCATGTTTTTCTTTTTGATAAAGATAATAGTAACCTTGGTCCACTCTCTGATGGTAATACTTAATGCTGGATAACACTGATTAAATGGAAAAATGAGGGAATAGAAGAACATGGTGGTGTTTTTTAAAGACTTTAATTTTCAACACACTGAGAGCAACCAAGCAGCTTTTTATTCTCTATCCAAGTCACAGGGCTGTGGTAGCCTATCTTAGAGGGCATGAAATCATGTGAAGCCACAAACAAACACATAAAACACACACATAAAATCAAATAAATAACTCGGAATCACAAAGGTTTCATGTAAGCAAATCAGCATGGATCCTGTCACCACTATTCCCTGCATGGTTTGCTCTGAGAGCTCTTCAGGAGCATATTGCGCAAGTTTCAGTCTTTTGCCTCTTTATCCTGCTGAGAAAGTGACCGAGAAGAAGTTAATGTTGTTCAAGCTAACTGATCATCTAAAGATACACTTTTGATGAAGCTGCACAAGAGAAATGGCATTTATAATAAAAAAAAAATTCTAGCACCATTCAAGAATGCTCAGAAATATTTGTAAAACAGTAAAGAATTAATAATTAATTTCATGTGTGTACATATTTCTTTAACTTACAATAATCTTCATTAATAATACTGAGCTTATTAACAATACACTCCTCATCAAAATTTTAAGACCAGTTGAAAAATTGCATGAATTTCCATTTTGCACTGTTGGATCTTAAGAAGGTTCTAAGTAGAGTTTCAAAATGCAAAAAGAAACATTGGGAGTGAGACCAAAAAAAAAAAAAAAAAAAAGGAAGCAATTTATTGAAAACAACAATTAAACTGAACAGGCTGTTCATCAGCTGATCAAAAGTTTAAGATCAGAGCTTTTAAAAGCCAAAACCTGTGCAAAAATGTGGATTCAGTGTCATTTTCTGTCAGGTTTTCACACTGTCATGACCTCCTGATGGCAAAGGCAAAAAAGCATTCTCTCTTTGAACATGGTCAGATTGTTGAGCTGCATAAGCAAGGCCTCTCGCAATGCGTCATCGCTGCTGAGGGTGGACACAGTAAGACACTCCTTTTGAATCCAATGTCTGGAACTGATGTCCATTTTGTTAACTTCCCCTCAGTCCTAAACTTTTGATGAACAGCCTATTTCAGTTTAATTGTTGTTTTTAATAAGTTGCTTACTCCAATTTTTTTTGTCTCACTCCCATTTCTTCCTTTTGGATTTTGAAACTCTTCTTAGAACCTTCTTCAGATCCAACGGCACAAAATGTAAATTGTTGCAATTTTTCAACCTCAATCAAAAAATTTTGATCATGAGTGTATAAGGTAAGAGAAATCCAGGTCTCCATTCCAGGCAGATATGCTGAAGAGGATCAAGAACGACCTGTTTTTTTTTTTTTTTTTTTTTGTTTTTTTGGTCAGAGTGATTCCTTATAATGAAATGGGGGAAAAAAAGTGGATACTTGCAGTAATTAAAATGACTGAACTGACAATTTAACTCGTTAATTAAGGTTAATGCTATGGGACATTTGTTTCTAGTCGGAATCATTTTAATGTAACACAAAACAATGGATTAGCTCGTAGCAGGAGTTTCTTTCATATAAAAACCAAGTTATGGTCAGAAAATAGCAAAGGTAAGACAAAATTCATAATCATCACTCATCACATAATGCCACCTTTATTTTTGCTCTTCTTTGTTTCATTCAGTGAGTTTTAGTGGTGGAAAAATTATACTTGTACTGTTGGACGTGCTTAGTGTTAGCTTAGCGGTGCACTTTTAGCTTGTTTTACATATTTTCCCATTAAAGTGGTTGTTGTTTGGATTGTGTTATGTTGTCCGACAATTGTTTTTTTTTTTTTTTAGCTGATGTTCTTCTAGCTACAGCATATGTATGTTGCTAGGAGTGTCGCCTAGCATTACCATGGCAACACAGAACTGTTGCTGCAGTACCAGGGGCAAATGGAATGAAGAGGTACAGCCATTAGTTTGATAGACTGTGTTTTAGTGGGAAAAAGTCACGTGGTCTGATGAGTCCAGATTGACCCTATTTCGGAGTGATGGACGCATCTTGGTGAGAAAAGAGGATGTGATTACCCATCATGCCTAATGCCAAGGGGACAATCCTATGGGGGCAATGTTTTTTTTTTTTTAATTAATTAATTAATTAATTAATTAATTAATTAATTAATTATTTAATTATTTAATTATTTAATTAATTATTAGAAAGTGTTATTAACAATTGTTAAACATACAATCTAAACACAATAAAAAGATACATTCACTTGACACATTTATAGATCAGATCTATGACAGAAGAGACAAGGACAAAAGACAAACAAAAAGGAAATAATAAAATAACAACATTCAGGGGTCTGCTACACATTAAATTTAAACTCAAGATATCATTTAATTGTTTTGATTAATATTTTGTTTTTCTTTTTCAAATTTTCAATGTTGTTCCAATAGGTTTTGAGATCTGTTATTCTGAATTTGTAGGAGGGTATATTTGTTTGCCAAATCATTTTGTGTAAGAAGCCTAATATTTTGCTAAATAATGATTAGATTAATTAAATATTTTTCATTAACTGATAAATTTGGATTGGTGACTATAAGAAGAATTTCAAATTTGCTCAGTAAGATTTTTTTTTTTTTATCTTTTGGAAAATATATTTTTGTAAGTGGAACCAAAAGGAAGTAACATGAAAGCAATCAACAAACACATGTTCAATAGTTTCACCCTCACAGCCACAGAATGTACAAATGTTACTCATATTGGGGGAAAAAAAGCACAGGTATTTGGTTTTGAAGCACCATTTTGAGTTGTACATCTTTGATTTTGATTACAATTACATACTGCAGGAAGCAGAACGATCGAATTTCAGAGTTTTTTGTCCAAAATTGTCCATCGGTGTTTACATATAGGAGTAGTGACAGGATTGAGCAGGTTTCTGATAAAACTGTTGTTACATCTCTTATTTGTGACGGGGATAGCATAGATGGCAGGAGAGCTAACTGTTACAGATAGAGATGCATCTGTCTGTATGCTTTGTGCTAAAGAAGCCTATGGGGGCAATGTTATTATCTGGGGTTGTTTCAGTAGGTCAGGTCTAAGTTCAGCAATGTTATATGTCTATAAAATGAGGTCAGCTGAACCTGAATGTACTGAATGACCAGGTCTGAACATGAGTGGATTTTTATTCATAGTTCAAGATGATAATACCATCAGGGTCAGATTGTTAAAGAGTGATTCAGGAGCATGAGACATCATTTTACACTTGGATAGGCCTCCGCAGACCTGAACCCCATTGAGAATCTTTGGGACATCCTGGATAAGATCTTACTCAACAGGGTCTGATCAAGCTAAAGTGAACATCAACATGAAAAAGTAAATTTGCACACATCATTTACCAAATGGACTCATTTTTTAGCTAAAGATCTCTATTTTATAGAACTGTTATCCTATTTAAAATACCACTTATGGACAGTGGGTCTTAGGAGGTTAAAATATTAGGCATTACATAAATGTATCAAATGCGAAAATAATTGGTCGACAGAATGAATTAAGACCAAAAACAACACAAAAAATAGAGAGTAGGATGGTAGTGTGAGATATCAATCTGAAGGCAGTATTTGTAAACATTGAAAGTAGGGATGTAACGATTACCAGTATAACAATAAACCGCGGATGGTTAACATTACCATTTAAATTCTTATTATCATGATAACCGTGTTTGATTACCGCACTTTAAGGGAAAAAAACCCTATGTAAAGATCTGCTTTTATGTCAAATATTTGAGTATAGTTTTAATTGATTACAATTTTAATTTTCTATACCTAATATTTGGAACCAATATTCACTTTTAAAGTCTTTGAAAAGGTTCGTTAAGCAACTTTGTGTTATTTATGCAATAAAGTATATACATTTTTCGAATCAGATTATATTTTTTTTGTGTGTTTTTTGTCCTTTTATGTTTTTATAGTAGGTTAAAGTGAGAAAAATAATAGACAGATGATACTGATGAAGTTGTGCTGAAAAAAAAGATCCCAAACATGGATGTAGTAAACATTTGTTTATACAGTATATAAAGGCAAAATCAAAAGTACTGAAAAACGGACAAAATAGGCTCAGACCCCTAAGGGTTAATATTTGAATATTTCTGCCAACAGAAGGTACATTGCGCCAATTATTTAATTTTTTTTTTTTACTTTTTTTTTTTTTTTTCAGAATACAACTTGGTTAAATTATTTCACTGTGTGTATATAAGTACTTTTTGAACATTTGCAGCACAATTTCAACAATACCACGATAATAATGATAACCATGATAATTTTGGTCACAATAACTATGATATAAAATGTTTATATCATTGCATCCCTAATTGAAAGTAATCCAAAAAAGATTACCATTTATTTAGAAATTTAGCCGAGGAACCTTGCAGTGAGACAGTAACTACATTTTAAAACTTAAAATGCTGATGTCTAAAAGACAGGAAAGATGTAATATTTCAGTGAGTGAACTGACTATTCCTGAAGTCAACATAAAGCTCATATCCTCTGACATTTATAAACCTTTCACCTCCACTTGTAGGAATACCTCATTAATGTTGTTTTTTTCTCCATGCAATGAAATCATCCAAGTTAAGTTACTCACTGTAGTAAACACTTTAATTTCGTCTGACTCTACTACCAGAGGCATTGTGGGGTTTTGTTCTATGCACCTGCAAGAGACCTTACACATTTTAATGGAGTTCTTGAAGCATGATCTTAATTGGGTGTTCGTCCCTTTGGGTGAAACTTTGCAGAGCATGGAGTTCTCACACTTCACCACCCTGAACAGCTCCTCTCTTCCTCACTGTGATAGTCACTGTCAACAGCTTTTGCAGATACTCGCTGTCCACCCTAGTGGAACAAATATGGTGTTGTTTTTTTTTTTTTTTTAACTGAGGGATCTTTTCCAGGTGTTTCTCTACCAGGCAGCAGTATATCATTTGTCTCAAAGCCGACTTATTGATCAGTATCCTGTCTTGCTTCAAAGCCTCGGTGAATTTAGAGTATCTGTCAGCCTCTGTTGCTGCTGCTGCTGTTTTCATGGCTTTAAGCTGTCATATCTGCTTAAAGAAAATGGCTGTTTATGTAGCCTTCTTTCATATTTTCCATGTTTTCTATGAATTTTCTGCATTACATCCTTTAGGGTTTATGTATGAATGCTGAACTGTGACAAATTGCAGATGTAAATTTCAATTCATATTCCTTCCTAATTCCTTCTGTTTGTGAATTGTGATCTGATGCGACAGTGCAAAGAACAAAGTGTGCTCCCTTTGCATAGAATTAGCATAACCCTTCCACTCTTGTGGGTTTGACAAGCCTTAGGGCCAGACATCCACGTACAGTACCATTCTGCTTGCTTGCTTTGCTGAATCCCTGTCTGTATGCCTGTTTGCCTTGCTGTTCCCCGAGGCTCTACATGTATCTCTGCTTTGCTGTCTCACTCCTTTGCTAGCTTGTCTTTCTGTCATACAATCGAATGAACCATTGAAACATTCGCCACTACGTTACACCCCAAACGGCGAGGAAAGTGATTCAAAGATCGACACATCCTATAAATCCACTTAACACTTTCTGATTACCCCGGGCTCTCAAAACCCAAACACATTTATTCCCATGTAAGCAGTAATTTTTACCCTTAAAGAAAAATAACAGCATATGAATTTCACCTGTTTTTTTTTTTTCTTCTTTTTTTTGCATGTTTTTGGTATAAGTGAAGTACTGTGTTTAGTGTTATTCTCATCAAACTGTACTTTTTACGGAGACCATTATCATTTTCTTATTTTTCTTTATTACCCCGCCCTCCGAAGGGGGGGCAAGGGCTACTCTAGCAGCAAATCTGTTGGTTAAATTCATACCAAATTGGGTTTATAGATTGCCAGTGACCCAGAAAATATGTATGTCATTACATTTTGGGAGAAGTAGTTAAAAGTCTGCATTTTTAATCAATTTTTGAAATCTTTTTTTTTCCTTCCCAATTTATACTTATAATGGGCGAAATTTCACATATCTGTAGCAGCAAAACTATAGGTTGAATTCATACCAAATTGGGTTTATAGATTGCCAGTGACCCAGAATAGAAGTAGTTACTTTTTGGGAAAATTAAGTCAAAGTTCTCATTTTTATGAATTTCAAAATTCTTTTTTCTTCTCCCATTTACTTATAATGGACAAAATTTCACGTCTATGAAAACAGAAATGTTGTTTCAATTTACTTTAAACTTGCCACATATACAGAGGCAGTTGATATGCTGACATCAGCACATGCATAGACATGATGACATCTGCTGGATCGATGCCAAAATAAGCTACGATGTGTGAGGGGTGGAGTTTGTTGTGCCTGGCACCACTTGTTTTCTTAAGTTTTTGACTTTTTAATTAGTGTGAACAAACAGTGGTAACAGGTTAAGAAAACAAAAGGAGAAAACAAAACAATAGCAAACAAAGAAGAAAGAAATTAATGAATGAAAGAAAAGAGAAAAATAAGAAAATAGCCTTAAATCTGATGAAAATGATGATAAATAGAGGACTGACACAGGGACTATTTTTCTTATTTCTTATTTTCTTTATTTTCTTTCAGTGTGAACAGTGGTAACAGGTTCAGCAAAGAGTGGAGAAGATGGCAAAAAAGAGAGAGAAAAGAAAGTAGCATTAAATAATATCAAGATACTCATATTACTATGACTAGAAATAATAATAATAATAATAATAATAATAATAATAATAATAATAATAATAATAATAATAATAATAATAATAACAATAATACAGAATACTGATACAGGGACTATTTTCAATCACAACACACCTCTGTCATTGAAAAATACAATAAATCTGAATCTACAAATTATTATTTATTACTATGCAAACAGTGATTATTCCAATCTGAGTTTATTTTCAGTCTTTGAGTAAACGAAATTTTGGTTGTAAAATCTGATCACTAGATCATGTTTGCTTCCCAAAAAATTTGCCACATCTCCTGACTGAAGCTCAGATTTTATGTGAGCAAAGACAAGTAGATAAATGCAAAAGCAGCCAAGCGGATTTTCAACAAAGACGTCATCGTCCACAGGGAAGCTCTATGATTACAGCTGAGGAACATGAATAAATATTTGGTTTGAGTAGACTTTAAATATAATTCAAATAAAATGCTGCAAGATTTTTATTTAAATGTGCTTCTGTCATGTAGCAGAGTCCATGTGAGTCCGTATGTGAAAATCGACTGTTGTAACAGCTGCTCATGCTCCTAAATATCTGAATAAGGTCAGAGATATTACCTCTAGTGTGTTTATGAGTCAGTCTTTTCACTCATGTGGCAGAGGAAACATTTCCTCAAAATGTGTTCTCACAGATTCTCAGAAGTAATAAAAGCAGAGTTACATTAGCTGTTATTTTCTGTCATTTGTGTCTTTGTGAGTGTCTGTATTGACTCAGTGCTCTTTGCTCCTTCTTGTTATTGTAGTTGATGTTTGCTGTATTTTTTAGTTCAACAGTTTCAGCCTGGATATTGACAGAGCGTTGGAACCACAGGAGGAAACAATGCAAATACTGAGAGGTCAATGTGGCGCTTTCAGCTGTTTGTCTGGATTAGAGCCCAAAGCTGATCATGTTCCAGAGATGTAAAATTAGACAGGAGGCCAAATGACGAAACTGGTAACATCAATCCAGAGGGGCCTCTCATAAAGTTTACACTCTGAGCTAATTGCTACTGATGTTAACCATACACATAGGTGCTACTCTATACTGTGCATGAATCGAACTGTGTGTGTGGGCTATAGTGTGGTGACTGAAATCAAAAGTAGAAAATGGATTCTTGCTGGAAATTCTAGAAGTTTCGCAGCCTACGGAGCAGAACAGCCAGGTTCAAAAACAGTTATGCCATAAGACTGCTGAACTCAGTGGCTATAACATTTCCATTTCGTCACTACACGCACCTACACAGGACTGCTGCACTACGACCTCTGTTCCTTATTGCTGTGAGGCTTTGGCTCATGTTTTTGGACTGTGCGGTACATTTAAATATTTATTCGTATTTATCTTTTTATTCAAAAGTTTTTATATTTCTGTTTTTAATATGTATATTTATCCTTACGGACATTGTCCCTGTTGTGCACTGAGGTATTGCATCATAATCTCATTTTGGTGCAAATCTTAATGACAAATAAAGTCTGTCTATGTCTATGTTTATGTCTAAATCCTGAGGTGTCCTTAGAGTCACTGTTGTCTGAAGAGATCCACATGTGTCTGGACTGAGCTGAACTTGTGTTGACCTACTGTAGAGTATTTAGTATCAACTTAGCATTGTATTTCCCTGGAGTCGGGGAGGGGGGGCATGCGTTTGCCAGATTAAAAAGACAGAAAAATCTGTGATCTCAATTCTGAGGGGAAAAGGCGTGACACATATTTCACCCTTAATCACATAGAAGATAGAATAGCCTTCATTTTTTAGATTATCAGTATTTTTTTCATTCAGTATTCGATACTATACAACAAACAGGAAGAAAACTCCAAGGCGCTCTTTTTAAAGGAGTGATATTTTGGTTTGTTTAAATGGAATTATGCATTTTAAAACCTTTCCCTGTGGTCTACATAAACTGTAAATGCTATGCTTGGGTCTGAATTCTTCATTAATTCAACTCCACAGGTCCATCCTCAACCTTTTTTCGGAGTAATGACACAAGAAAGGTTGTTTTGAGCGCTGGCCCTTTAAATGCACATGAGCCACTTCACACCCCACCCCCTTAAGGTTGTTGGCTGTGCTCCTCTGTCCCGTTCAACCAACTGAACATGTAACTAGTTATAGGATAGGCGTAACAAATTAAAAAGGAATTTAAGCGGGTTGTAGAAATCCCCTCGATTTTTGCCAAAATAAATATAAAGATAGCTTTGCAGCACCTGAAGGGTACAAATTCAAACTTTATGAACTATTAGGATCCCCAAATACACAAATAAATGTACCAAAGACTAATAAAAGTGGGTTTAGCAAAATATTACCCCTTTAAGTATTCAAATGCCTTTATTCTTACGGGATGGTCATGTGTGGATTTTTGCTTGACTTGAAGCTGAAACACGTTGAAGTGTTTTTTTAAAGGTCTACACACGACCGTGCCCTGAGAATAAAGGCATTTTAATACTTAAAGAGAGTGCCTTGGAGTTTTCCTCCTGTTTGTCATCCTACTTTATGAATCCCTTTTTCCAAAGAGCACCTCAAACAAACTCTTTTTTTGGGTCCTAGTATCCAATCCATTTTTATTTATAAAGCACTAATTTAAACCATACCATACCAACTTTATTTTTAATGCACTTTTAAGAACTTTACAGCTGGCCAACGTGCTGTACACCAAACATAAAACAAGGGATTAAATAAGTAAATACGTAAGTAAAACTAGTGATAACACAGGGTGTAAAGCGGGCTAAGAACAACAAAATACAACTATCATAAAAACAAAGACAAATTAAAATCTGATAAAAACAGCATAAAAAAAAACAAAAAACAGACATGTCACTCATTGATTAAAAACCAATGAGAAACAAACACAAAGGTTTCCAAAGTGCTGTACAGTAAAATAAATGCAATAAAACATAATAAAAAAGATATAATACTAATACAAAACACAATGAAACATAATCATTATGTAAATAAAAAGACTGTCTGCCCCAGATAAGTAAGGCAAGGCAAGTTTATTTGTATAGCACATTTCAGCAACAAGGCAATTCAAGGTGCTTCACACAGGACATTGAAATACAATGACAAGGAAAAACAAACACATTTAAAACATTATAAAAGAAACATGTAAAAGGTGATTAAAAACAGCAAGTAAAAAAACAACGCATAAAACCCCAAAATATAAAAACACACACATATTAAAGCAAGATTTGCAGTGCAGAGTTTCAAAGGAGAATATAAAATTGAAAAAGTGAAAAGCCTTTTAGTCAAAGGCAGCAGTGAACAGGTGAGCCTTTAGACTCAGACTCAGAAGTAGGATTCCTTCCCATGATTTTTCGAACTTTTATTCAATACTATACATTTCAAAGAGCTGGGATCTAGACACGTCTTTCTGTTTACACATCACAAGTAGTACTTTTTCTTTGATTTATAATCCATTCTACTAAATATGAAATCTAATGTTGAAACATCATTGAATAGTGTTTTTTTTTTCTTCTGTTTTTAACACCACATCTAAGGCATCACGACACACTCACCTACAATACATCCCAGTGTAACTGAATTTCATGTGGTCAATGGGAAAAGGTCATGTGGGCTGGTGAGTCCAGATTGACCCTGTTCCAGAGTGTTTAAGTGATTACCCATCATGCCTAGTGCCTACAGTACAAGCCTATAGGGGAAGTGTTATGATCTGGGGTTGATTCAGGTGGTCAGGTCTAGGTTCAGCAGTGTTATACGTTCATAAACTTAGGTCAGCTGAACCTGGATGTACTGAATGACCAGGTCTGAACATCAGTGGATTTTATTTTTCCCTGATTAAACTGGCTCACATTGTGAAACAGTGGTTAAGGGAGCATGAGACATCATTTTCACACATGGATTGGCCATTGCAGAGTCCACATTGAACTACATTGAGAATCTTTGAGATGTAATGGAAAAGACTTCACACAACAGTAGAGTCAGAGTCACAATTTCCATAATTTTTACATTATCTGTTTTTTTTTTTCATCCAATATTCAATACTATAAATACATTTCCAAGAGCAGTTCTTTATCTGTGACCACAAGTAATACTTTTTTTTATACTTTTAATTAGAATCCGTCCTACTCAATATGAAAACTAATGTTGAAATATCACTGAGTTTCTGATTTTGACACTAGTTCTAATACGTCGCAACACACTCACCTACAATACATCCTATTATATCTGTGAAACTGAATGAGAAAAAGCATCTTTAAATAGGTAAAGATCAGGATCTGTTTATTTATTCTCTTTATTGTGGTCTCTGCTTCATAGAATTTGACAGATACATAGGGATGCACCGTTACCAATACCAGTATTAGGTATCAGTCCGATACTGAGCGTGTGTACTACTACTGGTACTTGTAAAAGTGCTCCGATACAAACACACCGATACCACTTGACGGCAGCGTGATGTTCACCTCATAGTGCAGCAGGCACCCGGCAAAGGAATAATGTCAGCAATGTGGAGATTTTTCAAAATGAACGATGGTGACAAAAATAACAGTCACTGCGAGTTACGTTAAAGACACAGACGGATACGGATGGAGATATTGTCCGTCCTCTGTGTACATTCCGTACATAATTCTGTCAGTTTTCTGGGAGCCTGTGGATGCATACCCAGAGCTATATAAAGACTTCATATTATCTTACATATAAGGCTCTGTGCGTACCCAGTTGGAGAAACAGTACCACCGGAACTGTGGAGGTAGAGGATCTTTTCAAAGAGCAACTGTGAGTTAGTGAAAAACTACTGACATATTTATGACAACTACCCCCATCAACATCAACATCAACATTAGTATCCACATTAGTATTACCTCCTCTGTTGTTGTCGTGTTTGTTATTACTGACTTTCTTCTTCGTCTTCTCAAAAAGCTTCATGGTATTTGGCAAATATTATTAATGAAGAGCGGCGCCCTCTGGTGGATTGATTGAGAAACGTTCATTCCAACTCATTAAATGTCCGTAGAAGCACTTTGTTACAGTCACACTAATGACAATGACAATAAATCACATTTTCAAAAATAACTAAAAACTGTAATGCTATTATTAATTAGGCTACTCATATCGGTACTTGGTATTGGCAAGTAATCAAATGTAAGTACTTTTACTTGTTCTCGGTCTGGAAAAAAGTGATATCAGTGCATTCCTACAGATAAGATAAAGTTTATTTACACACGCTGACTGCAACAAGTTTCCTCAAAACTAAGAAGTAGCGACTCTGCTCTGTATATTCTTATGTTAGTGTTTTATTCCACCCGTATTATGCACAATTGTTTAACACCATCAGCTCATGATTCCTTCCTGACTAAAATGACCAGCTAACTGAGGTGAGAATCATTATGACATAACACTATGTCTCCCATCCCTCCAGGGCAAAAAAAAAAAAAAAAAAGGTGTCTGAGCATGTGTGTGAGTCAATGTATGCCACTGATGATAAATAAATATGACAGAGGCTGCTTTAGTGCTGTGTGAGTGTAGCAGACATTCAGCAGGCTCCACGACACAAGCCATATCTCTCTTGTCAATGCGCTTTTACATGTACAAACAACATTTGTCTGTCTGTTCGTATCTCTCTCAGGGTTCACCATAATCCGTGTAGTTGCTGAAACAAGAGAGTGGTATCATCTCTGGAAGTCAAATTCATCTGTGGGTATTCAGCTTGGTCAAATACATCAAACTATTTACATGATTCACTGAACTGTTTTGCCTTGTCTTATGTGGCATGGAATTTTCCCAGTTTTTTTTTTTTTTTTTTTTAACAATGCTATATATGGATAAAAGCTGCTAAATCATCTGTTTTTAATATAATAATGTTATGGTGATCAATGACTTAATCGGTTTTAGCACTAGAATGAATGTTTGGCTCCGATGTGAAGATTACACAAGAATTTCCACTTTCCTCCTCTTCCTTTATGTGTATTACTCTTTCTAGTGTTCTATTCTTACTCCCTCACACTGTAAATACTACAATATGTCTTCTCCCCACTCTGTCACATACATACCCTTAAAACTCTCCTCTCCTTCATGGGAACTTTCATCAGGAGGAAAAGGAGGAGGAGGGGGGTAGGCAGAACCATGACAGCCACATGATTGGCTGAGAGGCAGAAAGCACTCTGACATGATTGGCTGTGTGCCTGGGAGCTCAGCGCTGAGTTCCCTCCTTATTCCAGAGAGCATCAGTAGGCAGCGGAGTGGGACTTGCAGTGTTAGAGATGTACACCAGATACTTTTGTTTGTTTTCATTTTGCTGATTGGGACTTTTAGAGAGCTGAGAGACGACACTGTACAGTAGCCAGGAGTGGATAAATAAACTGTTTCTGGAAGTTTCTCAAAAGGACATAAAGTAAGTTATTGTACTGCCATGTTTTCCTCCCTGTCACTACTAAATTGATGAGTGTAACAATAGTATATTTGCTATGGAGTTACTGTTAAAGTGAAACATTTCATACAATACATAGAGTGAAAACAAATCCAACTCAAGTCCAGCTGAGATTTTCACAGTAGAAGTTGTGTACTTGCATATGCAGATGTGAGAATATACGTGTATGTGTTGATGTATGTGTGCATGATTGTCCGTACATGCCCTGTACTGAATGTGTGGGTCTATGACTGATGCATAGAAAGCAACCTTTTTTTTTTTTTTTTGCTTCAGGGGAGTGAACGGTGCAGTGCGACTTCACAGTGACCAACCTTATCAGCAAACTTGTCACTGCATTGCTTCGCATTGACAGAGGAGCTCAAGGACTCCCCTCACAAAATCTCCCGGTGTGACTTTCAAGCTGTAGGGTGGCGATGGCGGTGGTGGCAGTTTTCTATAAATAGGCCTGCTCCAAATTGTGCTGCAGTCACACATAAATTCAAAGGAAACAAGAAATCACCCAGTCATTGTTTGTATTAGAGCAAGTACTTTGGTCATCGCTGCAGCTCAAATGTGTATTTTAACCCCAGAGTGAGCACTGATAAATTAGGGTTAAACCTAAAGCTCATTTTTTGTTTATCACGTTCTTACATGAGCTGCTGTAATAAGGGGAGGAGGATAAGGTAAAGGGCAAACGATGTTTCACACAGGCGCACGCTCTTTGGTCAGGATGTACTGCACATGTGGATGTTGGATGAGAAAAAGCGCTCTGTTTCCTGTGTTGAGAGGCAACATGTGGTAAAGTGACATTAGGTTATCATCACCGCCGCTCAGTCAAACAACAACTCCCTTTACAGACGCACATATCGTATTACTAGGCAAAGTAGATGGCTATAATGCGAGGTGGAAACATTGTAAATGTCCATACAAGGGGAGGAGCTGTCTTTTATGAGGTGTACTATGTCGTTCCACACAAATCAGACTCTGGAGAGTTTAACGTTGGGCAAGCTAACAAACATATGGATCAGTTTATGTCTCATATCCCTGCCCTTTGAGTACTTGGAAGTTCTAAAAGGCCACGCTGTGAGTTTGTTTCATAGAGTTTGCTGTGATTTAGCCAAAGTCCCTTTAATTTTTTCTGTCGTTTTTTAAGCTGCCAAAAGACAAAAAGCCTTTGCCTACTGTATGACACCAACAAGCGTCTTTCTCCCTTTCATTCTGGCATCAAAGCAGTGGAAACAGCCTGTCATTTCTAATATCTACCTGTCTGTCAGTGTGCGGTTGTGTCAGAGCACCTTTATTGCAGTGTAGAACACAGGCAGCCTTGTTTTACCTGACCTCTACTATGCAAATATATACTGTCAGAGTGCCAACCAGTGCTGCACTCCACCTCCACGTGGATGGATCCAGGAGATTATAGTGGTACACTGAAGTCATTGTTTCACCTGTGTGCTAAGGTAAAGGATGCAGTCGCGAAGACGCCTCTGACACATATGACATTGATTCCAGTTCTTCGGTTCAAGTTCAGTGTTGAAGCTTTTGCAGAGATTAGAGGGTGTCAAATAAAGTTAAACAATGCATGGCTGTGCTGACTCAACAGTAAGACCTTTAATGCCTCACAGTAGCAGGAAAACATACTGTGGAGCTGATGTAACATTGTTATCCTTTCCTAGCCGTGTAGATAGTGTTGTTTTGTTTTTGTTTTCTGAATGAGAGTTGCCGGTGTGAGTGAATGAGAGTGCAGAGTAATGATCTTGGCTCGGTGTACTCTGTGTGCACTGTGCAGGGACAAAAAGCATCTGCACTGCTGCTGATGTCTTAGTATCAGCCTCCTCTGTGCGCGATTCTCTGCAGATGGAACAAGTTTTATGTGCCTTTGTATACATGGGTGCACATTACTCTCACTCAAGGTCAACTCAAGCGTTTATCAGATTTTCTTTTTGATGAGTGGGTTTGTGATGTAGCTATCGAGTTTTGCAGAGGTGAAAGGTTAGATGTCGAAGAGCAGTGGAGGACTGCTGTGTTTGGTGCCAACAAAGTCAAATGTCATAGGTTTCCCTGAGCCATTCTTGGCATTTTATGAGTGGGAGTTAATGGAAAATTATATAATTTGCTTCCCAAAGCATATTCATTACTGTAATAAAGGAAGTGTTTGTTTTCCTTTGTTTTTCTGGCAAGGGACACTACACAAAAGTCCACTAAAGCTCTCATGCAGAGGTTTCGCAATATGCATACATACACACAGACACACACACACACACACACAAACATGTATAAGGAAACATTGCCAGAGGGATTTAAGCATCTTCTTATTGGAAACACTGTTCCCATAACAATGGACAAGACTGTCTCAGTACAGAGGTAATTCCAGGACTTTACTGGTCTATTGAGGTTTGGGAACATTTGCTACCTAGTTGACTCTCGGCACCAAAGCTGGGGCTATTCTGTCATCTTAACCTTTAAAAGAAATGTACACCCAGGACAATTGCTTAGGTAGCGCCTGTTTCTACCTCTACATATTTGGCAATATTGTCATGACCAGTGACGAATGAGACATTTAATATTAAATATAACAACAAGTGTGACTTCTGAACCCTTGATGGAACATTTTCCCTTTGTGTGACCTCAAATAGTAGGGGCATACGCATGCCTGAGATCATCTCATGACACATAATGGGATACGCAGACATATCTAACATAGCACAGAGGGAAAGCTACAACAAAAATAAATCTCTCCCTTTCGTTTCTCTCCCTCTCTGTGTAATGGCTTTCAGAACAGCTGGGCGATATCAGAGCAACCATAACGCAACATTATGTACTATTAAGCAACAGTGTTGTGGCCAGCACCGGGGCAGATTTAGTCTTTATTGATGTCATGTACACCAACATAAGCAGGGCCTGACGGGGCTGATGACGATACTTGAGAGGATCTGTGCCTTCGCAGAAGCATCTGTGTGTGATGACTTGTTTCGTTAGTCAGGAAGAATGACCTCAGAGGGACATGAGAGAAGAAGAAGAAACAGAAGAGAGAAACAGCTGGGGCTCCTAAGGTCATTTGTACATTACCCTTCCCTTTTAAAGTGGACATCCTGTCATTGTGTTTGTGAGGTTTTTTTTTTTTTTTTAAGTGAACTATAGCAGCTCTCATTACTATTACAGATGCACAGCAGGGGAGTCAGCATCAGCCCTGGCCTGGATTGTGGAGGGGATGGGTGGGTGGTGTGGGGTTTGGGGGGTAATGTCTCATGAGATTGATGGTATGTACTGGTCATCTTTTGGTCATGTCTTGCAAAGCACATCCTGGTGCTTTGTTTAACAAATACAGAAAACTTTGTTTTCCAGCAGCACAGAAACTTTCCATAAACAACTGTTGACATTTTCTATGCAAACTAGGTCACTGTAATGTTTCTTTTACAAACATAAGAATGGGGGGAAAAAACATATAGCTGCAGACTGATGCAATTATTTCCTCGAAACCAAACTCTTTTCTGTTTTTCACATATGCTCACACAGGCACACCTAGAAACATATATACAAACAAGGGAAAAAAAAAAAAGAGTTCCATACCATCGCTTTGGTGCAATGTGGAAAATAGCGGTATAACAATACACAGAAGTGCAACACAATAGATTAAACCATTTGAAAGGTTGAGTAACATAGTTAAGAAGTGGATTCAGCTTTTAATGAGTGTCCCAGTCTAACCACAGCTTCTCAAAGAGTCAAACAATGGGGTAGAGTTGCACTGTAACATATCAACTTGCCACTCACTGAGCACGGACTACATAGCTCCAAGTGAGCACCCACCGCAGAGTAATTGGAGTTAAGTGCCTTTGACAGCTAGTGTTTGTGCAAGGAAAGGATGAATAAACATCAGGGGTGGCACATGGATTATTTGCCTTTTTTCCTGCATCAGGGCCAAAAAGGACTTGCTCACGCTTACTCATGATATTTGCACTGAACCTCCACCTTCATCTAAATTGTATCCGTGTCTTTTCTTTTCTTGCCAGTAGTGACTGTTTGCCAGTTGGCTCAGATTTGTAAATTATAACAAGGGCATTTGGTCAGGTGTCCAAACTTATATCAGGTCATGGCCCTGATAAGAACCCTGCTTGATTCAGCACGCCCTGGATGGAGTGAAGCCAGGTAATATAAGGTCAAGAAGATTTGGCTTATGCCGCAACATGCGCAAGCAGTGCACACATGGCTTCAGGATGTTAGATTAAAGATCAGTGTTTGCACTGCGCATAAACCTATAGATGAGGTGGAGGAATGTGTTTGGCCATGGTTTGCAGCTACAGAGATGAGAACAGGCATCACAGATCAAACTGGGAACGGGTTAAAACACAAAATGTACATATTATAGGTCAGCATCTTGGCTTTGATAAGTATTACATCTGAAATATTATTTTAATTCAGACATTGAAGTATTAGGATAAATTGTTTTATGAGTTAGTAGTTAATATTTTAACATAAGATTCATTTGTTTAAATTTTTTTTTTTTAAATTTCAATAATGTTAATGATGAGTTCTTTGTGACCAGATTTATGTTTTACCCTGTTCTAGTTTAAATAGTTGGTTAGTATGTTAAGCTTATTAAGATAGGAAACGTCTGTATGCATAGGAGCTAATTATCTTCTGTTCTTCCTTTAGATTCACGTCTAAACATGCACACATTCACACACATAGTATTGTCAGACATAGGTGATAAAAAGTAAACTTATTGTTGGCATAAGTTTACTTAGAGTTGAGGCCCCACCTCTGCTTGATCCGGTCAGATAATGCTAAGTTAAAGACCAACCCATTTGTACAGGTGAGCCCGCCCATAGATGCACAATTCATCTAATGTTAAGGACTTATTGTTCTTTGAGTCCTCAGCGCTGAGTATTCATCTTATTTGAGATCTGAATACATTTTGTCAACTTGGAGACCAGTCTGAACCCAGACTCATCCCTGGAGCTTCCAACAAAAGAACACGTTAACAAATCTTTGAAGATACCAGTATTGAGGATGGTACCAATTGCATAACTTGTCTTATTGTTGTTCGGAGTTACAGTATGTGATATTCTGTTGAACTATTTACATTCACACCTTGATTGTCCTAAATAAGGCAATCAGATTTTGCATCAATTCCTCACAAGAGAAAAAGGAAAATGCAGAAAGCAGCACATTATTAAGTCTTAATTTGGTTTGCGGTGCATTCTTCCCTTGGCTGTTGTCTGTTCTGGGGAGTTTCCTGTTGTACCACAGACGCCGACCTGAAAATAATATTGCATATTGACTCCGGCCGATTCACATAATTATTTTTCTGTTATGAGTTTGGGAAAGTTGCTGGTTTTACTCACATACACACACACACACGTACACACACACACACACACGCACACACACACACACACACACACACACACACACACACACACACACACACACACACACACACATTTTCTCTACATTGTTCAGCTAATCATTGGGGAAATATTTAAAGCAGACGCTGGTTTATGTGAATATTTTCATTGAATTGCTCAGATGCCACAGTCACTCACACTCTTATCCAACTGTAATATTTAGTTTAAAGTATGTACTAATGGTTTTACTAAAATATTTACTTTATTCGTGCTCTGTATTTAAAAAATAAATCTGCTTCGTGTAATCCGCAGGCTGAAATAGTAGCGTAATTGTCAGTTTCTGTCAAAATGTTTTGCACAGAGTGTTCCTTTCTTGTTACACAGTAATTGCATCATGTTTTTTCTTTCTTATAATCCCATTAATGCTATGTATCCTTAGGACGTACAGCAAGATGCACCTCCAAACTAGCAATACTCTATGTTCCGTTCACTTGTACTATAACTTTGCAGCTTCAAACCTTTTTTTTCCTGTTCTTCTGCTCTCACAAACAAGAAGATAAATGCTTTCTGTAGTAAAACGTCACTTTGTATTTTACTTTCTCACTCCTACTGTCTATTTCTCTCACCACAGTGGGTGGAAGGGTATTCAGTGAAATCTCACGGTCTAATTCCATGTGACCATCTAAGGATTTTGGCTTGCAACCCTCAGGCAGAGGGAAATTATTTTTAATCCAATATCATGTTGATCTGTAGCGGTTTACACTCTGCTCCCGCTCATGAATCAGATGAATTTTCAAGTCCTACTGAACCACAAACTGTACCGAAGATAATTGAATTGATTCATTAGATGTGTTATTTTACTGAATGCGTATGGTCTGTTGAGTCGCTCCAGCGTGAGATCATTTGTGAAGTTTCAACTGAAATGACCCCTAGCTCGCGTTACAGTACACGTAACAGTTCTGTAAGAGGTGATGACGAATCTGTTCTGCTATTTATCTTTTACTCTGAGGACAATTTTTATGTTGCTCAGCCCTAATTAGCAGGAAACGTTTTCTCTAGATGAACACGTTGCGTAAGCGTATCTGCTGGAAAATATCTGGTTTTATGGTTGTCTATTATTATATAGACAAGATGCCAACATTGCTCTGTGGTTTGGTATTCAGATTGGCTGATGTGGACATCTCCAGGGTTCACTGGAAAAATCAACCCTCTCCTTCTTGAATTTCCGCCACTGAAAATGTTTTTATAAAAATAAGATTATAGATATGTAATCAGCTTTCTGGATCTCCACAGATAATCCGAGGCCAAATAGAGCCTCAGAGGGCGGGCCTTATTTACATAGCATTACAATAAATCTGAAACGACAAATAACCTCAGAGCGTAACAGTTTTGGCACTCTTTTCCACGGCTGATTAGTTTGTCTGTTTTGCTTACCTCAACTCCACTGTGCTGTTAACATTCACACAACCTGCCCAGGGGAGGGAGCTCTATCACTGGCAAAACACATCGACTGCGCGCACAGTCATTTTTACGAGCAGTATATTTCAGGACAACTCAGCTCATTTTAACTGACGGCTTGTGCATTCGTGCTTGAATAAAAATTTTCTCAGTGTCTGTTGGACAAGGTTTTTGGAGAGCAGTTTCTGACGTCTGGTTGGCTCACTCCTGTAGTAGTTTTGGTGAACACTGAACAGCATTTTGATTTCCTTACAATCCCCAGTGACAATAAAGTAATCTTTGCTGTAAATATTTTCATATTTTGCTGAATATGTTCTATTTAACCTTTGCAATGTGGTTTTATTAGGCTATATCAGTGTGCGATGTTTGTTTTCTTGCTGTTGGTAACTTAGTTGTCTTATCACTGATTATTATTATTATTATTATTATTATTATTATTATTATTACTTTACATACTTATATTGCTTGTATATTGTTGTTGTGACTACTATTAATATTATCACTTCATTACTTTGTTATAACTTCTGTGATTATTAAACTATACATATTGTGTATATTATAATATTATAACATAATAAGCCACTTATTAGTATTACTATTATTATTTACTACTTTTCTCTATAGTACTTTTATTCTGTGATTATTAAACTATATATATATACATGTACATATTGTGCATACTATAATATTATAACATAATAAGACACATATCAATATTATTGTACTACTTTGCCACTTGTTTCTGCTTGTACTGTCCAATGTGCAACTGTGTGTTTTCAGTACTGTTTTTTATGTTCTTGTATTGCTTTTTATTGCTTTTTTCTTGTGGTGTTTGTTGTGTGTATGCTCGGTGTTTTGCTGCTTTTAGAACCTCAATTTCCAGAGGGCTCTGCCCAAAGGATCAATAAAGTTCTATCTAATCTAATCTAATCTAATCTAATCTAATCTAATCTAATCTAATCTAATCTAATCAGATGTTACACAAAACAGAAATCACAGCCCTACATGCACACTAAAAATATACATAATACACAATAAAAGTCAGTTCTAAAGCCATACATAAAACACTAAACTAAGAACATATATACAAAACACCATCAGTAATTTAAAAGGTACTGTAGGTGCCACAAGATAAACAGAAAAGGTTAGAGAAAGCAATGGACATTTGATGTATTCACTATTAGCAAATAGTATAAAAGCACAAGACAGTAAATTTGGGTCGTAGTCAGTGCATATTAGAAATAGGTGAGATAGTAGGTACAAGCACCTCACATTTTATGTTATGTGATCACTTGGATTTTCTATCTGTCTGTAAGGATTATGCAAAACTGCTGCACCAGTTTTTATGAAACTCGGCGAAAGGCTTTATGCAGGAGCCACAGCTGAACTTATTATATTTTGGAGCTGATCAATACGCTTTTACTTTTTCTAACACTGTGAGATAGGTAATTTGATTGAATTCCAGGACTGTGGAGCCTTGCAGTGTTAGAGCACACTTCTACTTGTAAAATAGAATAATTGAAATTACAAGAGGACATAAATGAAAAAAAAAAAAAGCTATCGAATTGATTAGATACATTATGCCTCATTCCAGTAACAATGCATTCTCAGGAAAAGGTCAAAATATAAGGTTAATTTAATAAACATACACATCATTTAAGAGTAAAATGCAGATCAGATCAGATCAGATCAGATGCCACAGCAGTCAGACTATACAGCAGTTCACAGTAATCCCCCTATATCATGTCAGTATCAACATCATGTACGACTATATGCAAATACGTTAATAATACCTATATACGTACAAAACGAGTAATATAAACAGAAGATTGCCTTTTTTATTTCCTGTTCACTCTTGAATGGTTCTGCCTATATTTGTGCACTTTGTGTTTTTGTATTTTTGCTGCTGTTAACACTGTAATTTCCACAAGGTGGGATCAATAAAGTCTTTTCTTTTCTTTTCTTTTCTTTTCTTTTCTTAAATCTTGCATCAACCCATAAACACCCCACAGCCACTGGAGACAAAAATGATACTACTACTGATCTGAAATGTATGTATGTTTCATACAAATCCTATCAATACATGTAAGTAATAGGTGTAAAATACAGTTTGTCATCTTTTCATGGCCATCAGATATGACCCTTTTGGACGTTCAGAGGCTTGTAGTGAATGTTGAAACACTGTCATCTTCTACGACATTGATTCACAAGTAAAACCCATGGAGTTTGATCAGTGACAGTGGATGGAAACACTTGTTTTATGTTCAGCTATTGATATCTTTGCTGAAAAAGTCACTTTTTCTTCAGTTTTCTCTGTTTCTGATATAATAACTCTCAACTTTGATCTGAGCTTTTATGAACATCTACATGATCAGTAAATTAAATGTAGGAAAACACATGATTTTAGAAGAAAAAATGCAAAAATACAGCAGATAATATTATAATAATTGGTGATAAATCACTTAAGAAAGGTGAAATCTTGAGAAAAATTCATTTGGGAACTGCCACAAAAGTAGTACTGGGTCTTTATGGGTTAGCCTAACGGCTTGTTACAAATGAACAACATAAAACATATTGGACAATCTATGAGCTGGAACAAAAACCTCAACCTCAACTCTGGTGCTTTTTTGACAACAGCTTTTAGTTCAGATGTATAGCTCTGCTGCTGTTCACTGATGTTACCATGCAACAAACAATTAGCTTTCACATCTTATCAATATAGGCTTTTTTTTACAGTAGTACAGAGTATAGTCAAGGACATTAGAGGAAAATAAACTGTGTTGCTTTTTGAGAACTGCTTTCAGTTCAAAGTGACAGAAAATATTCTGTTGCAATAGAGCAATATATTAGCTTTTAGTTCTTGTCAGTGTAAGTTCTTTTGCTAGACTGCATGGAGAAGCAGCACAACAGCCTACACCTAGGATACATAGGTTTATTAATAGACTCAAAATGAATAATATTGCTTTTCATCTGGCTACTGTGTGCCTACTGTACATAGACACATTCATAAGTGCTGAAGATATTGTGCCAAAGGAAAAATCATGTCAGGCTTTGGGTTAAATGCTTTAATGTGCTTGGATGCGGCATCAGTTTTTCTCTCTCTCTTTTTTTTTTTTAATTTTGCATGTGTATGTGAGTAGAAAACCTCTACAAGTCATGCTACCTTTTATGGGCATCACAATAAGCAATCAAAAATGTACAGTATTGTTATATCATATTTTGCTTTATTTAGAAAGTCCTTTTTTAACTATATTCAGTAGAGCTAATGTTAATGCATAGAAACGTACTGGAAGCACACCTAGCGTTAATTATGCTGTTGGTCTTTCTGTGGCTCGTTCATTAGACGGGAAGGAACCACTGGGCCTGTGTTCATTCAGTCATCACGTCCTTATTGAATCTGATTTGATGGTAGAGATGAAGCAATGGGCACACCGCTGCACGCCGCTGTTTTTGCTGGGCTCCATGCATGGGAGTGAGTCATCTGCAGCTTAGCGGGGCCTACTAATGCCTTAGGTCAGTGATGTCATTAGGCTACAGTGGGCCATGTGCATGAGAGAAATTTGATCGCAGACACAGCCTCGTGTGTGCAGCAGACACAGTAAAAGAGGGGCTTATGACAGTTTGTGCTGCATAGAAAAACCCAGTATTATTATACCAGATATTAACACTGATTTATATACAAACAGAGCCTTAATTGGTGACTAAACCATATACTTTGCCAGCATTTTATAACAGGATTTTGTTTTATTTCTTTTGGATAATAGACCTGCCTTCCTCTTCTTCTTCTTCTTTTTTTTTTTAATAACATTTTTTATTCTTATAGGACAACACAGGCATCATGACAGAAACTTGTAAAACACACTGAGGCATCTGTGGCTCTCTAGAGACCTCTGCTGGTTGTAAAAAGCAGAGCAATCTAGTGTTTCAATGCATTTATGGGTTTGACGTAACTGCGGGGGTCTTCACAAAAAACTGAAATGCCATTTTGTTGAATGTTGATTGATCTGCTGCTGTGAGTCACATATGTTTGTAGCTGCTGCTGTCATAATGTGCAGTAAGTGGGACATGGTGAACTATAAAGCAGTGATGAGACATAGACTATAGGCTTCTTTAATTATTGGTCAGCAGTAAAAAGGCAAGTGGGAAAACTATGGCGCCACAGAGAATAATCTCTACCTTTTAGTATGTCTTTAAAGTGGCCATCACTACTCTTTATAGGGGAACAAGCTATTAATTCTAACTTGATAGACTGAAGACTACAATTAAAGTTTCGTAAAAGGATTGTCAGCCCCCCCCCCCGAAGGTGAGGCAAGGGGTATTGTTTTTGATTTGGTTTGTTTGTTTGTTAACACTCTAGCAGCAAAACTATTGATTTAATTCATACCAGATTGGGTTTATAGATTTCCAGTGACCCAGAATAGATCTGATCACATTTTGGGAAAAGTAGGTCAAAATTCAAATTTTGTAATGAATTTTTAATATCTCTTTTTTCCCCATTTACTTATAATGGGCGAAATTTCAAATGTCTGTTGCAGCAAGACTATTGGTTGAATTCATATTAAATTGGGTTTATAGATTGCCAGTGACCCAGAATAGATGTGGTTACATTGTTGGAAAAGTAGGTCAAAGTTAAAATTTTTCATGAATTTTTAAAATCTTTTTCCTTCTCCCATTTACTTAGAATGGGTGAAATTTCTAATGTCTATAAAAACATCAATTTTGTTTCAATTTACTTCAAACTTGGCACATATATATAGGCCATTGATATGCTGACATCAGCACATGCATAGACATGATGACATCAGCTGGATTGATGCCAAAATAAGCTACAATACAGTGCAAGAGGCGGGGTTTGTTGTGCGTGGTACCACTTATTTGGTATTTTTTCAATGTACAGGCTGATAGCACAGCATTGTTAAAACACCAATATTAGCCTTACGATACACTGAACTCATACCCACCTATGATTAAATATTGAACAAGAAATATATCATGGCAGAATCCAATAGGGTCTTTTTTTTTTCTTTTCTTCTAAAAATCGTTTCATTTATATGCCTTATCTGTCATTTTTAAATTACTTTAATAATATTTGAATAGGTTTTCCAGGACCATTATTCATTTTTTATGACATTTTCATTAAACCGTAATGAATGAACTCTATTATAAAACTTCTATAGTAAAGATAAAAACAAGCATTAACATTCCAGTAGAAGGTTAGAAGTCTGGGCTTAGGACAGATTTGCTTCACATAATGCGAGATGTTCACACTGTTTACACAGACCAAAGGAAAGACCCTAAACTTGTATCTTTGTTTTTCTTTGAGGTGAGGACATAATGCAGATATTTCATATTTCGTAGCCTTGAATGTAAAACCCACATCCGCTAATTCTACTGAAAACCTACACGTGTACAGATACAAGCCTATACCTAGTATCTCCCAATAGACCTCTTAGCAGATGGTGTGATTTTTTTCAAGGTCTTTTATTTATTAAATTCAAGTGAGGAATAAAAAACTGAAAGAGGAACATTTCCCTTCAGTGCTCACACCCCGTATCAGGGTAAATGGCTTCACAGTTAGAGTTAAAATGTTTTTTCCTCGGTTGCGGCTCCCATCGCACAGATGCAAATTTATACAGTTTTTATTACTCTGCCAGGTGCTTTTTTAATCCCAGTTCATGCAGTACTCAGGAGAGAGTATGGGAGTTCAGCTGAATGCACAAAAAAACGATGTGTTTCCTAATAGACATGACAATCATACATCTTGTCAGTTGCTTTTTTTCCTCCCTCTTGTTGACTCTTTAGTTTTGCTTCATGATAGAAAACCTCTGAAATGATCAGAAGCCCCCAGCGGTGCCTTTTGTGAGTTGATTGATTCCTCCTCAACAAAGGACATTCTTTATCGGAGTTTTTTTTCTGCAAATAGCGATAATCATTTAAAAAAAAAAGCAATCCATAACTATAAAGTGGGGAGTGGTCCCATAACTCGACTGAAGGACCTGAAATGGAAGTAATTCACATCAGATCGAGCTTTATTTTCAGTCGCTTTTGAATATCAAACTGTTTTCAAAATACTCCCACATCTGATGACCCCTAATTTCATGGCACAAAAAGCAAACAATAAAATGCGTGACTCATACTTGGGGCTGCCAGACAATAGGTGGAATATAAGACAATTATTTTCGAGGAGCTTGAGGTGTGAGAGCTAATTTACATTTCAAGTAAACGTTATTGTATTTCCATCCCTGGTCCACTTGCTGTGAAATTGTTTCGAGCTGCTACAAAGGGCTCATCACTGTCAACAAAGTGCTACGGGAATGAATAGAAATGAAATAGAGCTGTTTTGTCTGATCTGGCTTAATAACGGCCATTTGGTCCATACGTGCGAGTGAATTCAAGCTCCTATACAGACGCTGCATGTGATGAAGTGTATAGACTATGACTGCGCCTGAAATAGTAAGCCTGCGCCAAGTGATAAAAGATGTCTGTCATTTGTCTTTCAAGGCTGCATGTATGTGTGATTGTATTAAGTCGTAGGTGGCTCTTGAGCCGTGCTGATTTATGTGATGTATGGATTTTAGGATTGTTGTGGTTGTCCTCAAGGACGGGATGAGGTCAGCCAAACAAATGCGGGGCGACTTCAGATCTTGTTCTTACATGAGGCTTTTCTTATCAGCTTCTGTAGAAACCCATCCTCCTGTTTTCCATCATGTCTGATAGATGCAGCGCCACTTGGAGGAGCCACTGCTATGTTTCAGCTCATGTCCTCCCTCAGTGGGCAGGCAGCCTCGACACTGAGATCTAAGCTTTGTTTTCTGTTCGTTTATTCCTCCCTACAAGAGCCCATCTCCCTTCAAAAGAGCCTCATTAGTTCTTAAAGGTCCAAAATACAATTACTAAATCAATAGCGTTATAATTTGCACTGACAAGTGAAGGAACTCCGTGATGTGGAAAGATCCACTTCAGTCGATAGTTGAGAAATGAGACTGATTGGATGGTACATGGGGAGCTTTTAGTGAGTGTCTTAAAACAAACACTGTGATATTCTGGATAGTGGATTATAATTTATTTTAATTTGAAGAATCCAGGATGGAGCTTTGGGACAACTTTGACTGATTTGCGTGCTGATTGCTTTGTTTTAGTGTTTACCATCCAAGCCTGCCTATTAATATCAGTAATATCAGTAATCTTCCATTGGCTTTTCTCCAAAATATTAGCTTGACGAACTGAACAAAAAGCACATTTGATTAATATGGTGTCTCTGGATCAGCCTACAAAGAGAATAAAAGTGACTGGCAGCTTCAGTGAAAACCACAGCGCTTGCTCATCTCAGCTGATTGAATGGCTACCATAAAAGGCTGAGATACTTTTGAGCGATTATTCAATAAGCAGCTGCGGGAGCTCGACAAGAGAAAAGAGACATTTCACACAGCTACTGAAATTTAGAGCACATTAGACAGGCCTGACCTTCCACTGCTGGGTGAGAAGAAGCCATAGCTCAGCTCCTTTTTGCTCACTCGTCTAATGTGATCGCACCGGATAAACTCTCATCGCTCTCCTAAAGATGGCAGGAAGTTAATTGAAAAAGCCAACAGAGGATGTATCAAAGGGACAGAGGAATAAATAGCATCAGCAGAGGCCAGTTTCATATCTGGGGAGTCTCTGTAGATCTAATTGCACCTCACAGAACTAATGCTTGATCCCAGACAGAGAAATCAACCCCCTGTAGTTTCACTGGATGCACATGGCCAGCCCATAATGATCCACTGCACATGCTCAGATGTATGCAGAGTAAAAGCTTCTGGTCGGGGGAAAAACAAGACAAAGGAAATCTGTTTATTTTAGTGCTCAAACATTGGTGTTGCTGGCTGACAGCAAACATACAAGGATGAATATTCTATTTCTCTACATAATGAGCTTAAGAGACACTGGAAGTCACTGCTGTTTTAATTGAGAATTTGCATCTCAAAGTAGTTTTATCCTCTTAGTACATCTCCCACAAGCGAATACAAGGTGAATTAAAATGACTGTCTGAAAAGTCGCTTATCCTTCCACTTCTCCCTCTTGAGCTGTGTCCAGCACTTCCTTATTTTTTACATAATTAGCCTTTCTCACAGTGCTAAAATCATCATATTTGGGCTTTATCCCCACCCCGAGGAAACAATAGGAGACCTAGAGCCGGGAGGTTTTATTTAAACAGCTCATTTTGATTAATAATTTGCGTCGTGACAGACCTTCAGCCGACTTACAGCCCTTAGGGATAATTTGCAAAATTGATCATGGCAGTTTTTGTAAGTGGACTATAATGACAACACGGTGCACATTAAGATGTTGAATTCCAGACAAATGCAAAATGTCAACTGTATCACGATGTTGAGGAAGGAAGGTGTCTTAATTAGCTTTTGAAGCATTGTCAGGCTGAGCGTCGTACAAATAGAGAGGTTCACAATAGACTAGAAGATATGAACTGTTTCAGGAGTGTAGTCTAGATGTATTTTAAATGAGATTTTCTGACAGACACCAGGTGATGCTGACAGCACAACAGTTTCAAATCAAAAAATGTTTAGTTACCAGTCTGAAACTTTTTTTTACAGGTTGCACTGCGGTTACATTAAGAGATATTTCTGGCTTGCTGAGGAAAACCGTTTATGATTCCATATCATGCAACTGCGATAAAACCTCACGGCTCATAGCAGTTAACACATAACAGCTGAATTTGAGCATATAGGCCAAGGCTGAGGTCGTGTTGCAATGTGCTAATGTAAAATATCCAGCTTTTTAGGATTTCTAAAAATAACGTTTATCGCATTTAGAAGAACCACATTTTTTTCTCACTGTATTAATCCTTTATAGGACACTCATAGAAATACTCTGAAATTCAAAATTTCCACCTTAGTGTCTTATTAAAAGAATGATATTTTGCTTTTTTTAAATGGAATTATGCATTTTAAAACATTTCCCCGTGGTTTTAGTTAAACTGTAAATGCTATGCTTGGGTCTGCATTCTTCATTAATTAAACTCTACAGGCCCATCTTCAACCTTTTTTCTGACTAATGACACCAGAAAGGTCGTTTTAAGTGCTGGCCCTTTAAATCCAAATGAGCCACTTCACACCCCGCCTCCTCCAGGTTGTTAACTGTGTGCTCTGTCCTGTTCAGCCACTTGTGTTCATTACTACAACAAACAACAGAACATTTTAGGTAATCGGCTCGAAGTTTGGACATATTTTCAGTATGGACTACAACCGCTGCTGCTGACAAACAATTATGTCGTACTCAGAGAAATGTTCATCGGAAGTCTTGACCTTATATGTGCAAATGTCATTATGTAACTAGTTATAAAACGTAATAAATTATAGAGGAATTAAAACGGGTTGTAGAAATCCACTTGATTTTTGCCAAAATGAATATAAAGATAGCTTTGCAGCATCTGGAGGGTTCAAATTCAAACTTTTTGAACTATTAGGGTCCAAATACACAAATAAATGCACCAAAGACTAATAAAAGTGGGTTTAGCAAAATATGACCCCTTTAAAGAACATAAGAAGACTTAATTGCTTTTGTAAAATAAAAAAAAAGCATTGTTATGTAGAAAATTGAGATAAATGAAGTTAACATATTTGGTTCCTTACCCATAAGTACCAAAAAAAAAAAATCCAAGAAAAAAATTCAAGAAAAACACATGTAAGGTGAAAGGAACATGTATTTTAGAACATTACTTTTATAACATTACAACATAAGTGCGGATCATACACCTGTCCACATCCACATTATCCCTTTGAACGTCATTCCTTACATTAGTACCATTACTTCATGGTACCTAACAAAGCAGGTACACTCACTGTTCATGCAGAGGTGGACCTTGTAGACCTTGTAGACCACATTGGACCTGAGATTGTTGACTCACTGTTTTCACTTTAACTGTTGCTGTCACTGTCTTGTAATGCATGCGGAAATGACCAAAAATAGTCACTTGCCCAATAAAGGGATCAAAGTACCTCTTACTTCTGTCTAAATAGTAATAATAATTTTAAAGTCAGATTTTCAATGTAAGGGGGTAAACAGAAGCTGGCAAAGCTGGTGTAAAAGAAACTCATAAAGAATGTAGGTGTTTTTTTGTTTTTTTTTGCATTAATGTCTGAAATGATTAGTGCGTGTGCGTGTTGGTTTCAAACAGTACAGAGCAGGAAGATTAATCTGCACCTTTAGGATATTTTGCAAACTTTACAAACAAGTATCAGCAAAACTTTCATCTAAGCTCAGACTGCTAGACTGGTATTGCTGAATTTGTGAGAGAATAGTAATAAAAAATAAAAATCACACCTAGAATCACCTCAGTTTTTGATAGTGAGTTTGATTTTTAGATCCTTAATTATTTATTGATTGAGATATTTATTATTTTGCCATTTGGTCACTTTAACAGTTCTAGCTAGTTTTTAATAAAGTCAAAACCAGTAAAAATTTCTCTTGTCATGTATTGTGTTTTATGTGTTCTTCATGGAAACACTAAAAACAGTAAATTTCAGTAGCATTTTTCAAGCAATTTACCCATTATTGGTTGACTTGGAAAAAAAAAAAAACACCACTGGTTGACCTCTACTACAGATATAGTACAATAATGTTTGTCATGATGAAAGACAATTAATTTATCCCGCAGGCAATATCATGCAAAGTCCGTAGGTCATATGTTGCATGTATGTATTGCAGTGACCTCTCCTCCTCTAGCCAGCTCTTTGTTATTTGCTCCCTTTTCATTTTGTGGTAATTACATCCCCATCCTGTCACTCCAGATCTCTTGAGTGCAGATAAGCTTGAGCTAAAGACCCAGAGTGGATGATAATGTGTGACCTGTTTAAAGGATCACTCATTCAAAGTATAACAGAACAAAACAGAGCTGGTGTTGTTTCAATCCCTGTGGACCATGAAAAGATTACGTACTAATGGGAAGTAGTACGCAAGAACACACTTGAAGGAAGGTACTGTTTTTGGGGGAAAAAAAAAAAGGAAAAAGAAATCAGTGTGAAAATATACGCAGAATAACAAGAATTGATGTAAAAATATGGAGAAGAAAACAGCAAGAAGCAGCTTTCATGTTGCTTTTTGCAGGCAAATAACAACAACACAAACTCATTGCAAAAACACTGAACTCGACAGCATATATATTTAACCCGTCTCCAGTCAAATCACTCCAGAATGTGATTATTTTTCCTCTATAAAGTTCTGCAGGATTTTACACACACACACTGCGACTGTCGTATAGGCCATCTACTTCTGACCGGTGTGTGTCCATCTGTGAGACAAAGAGATAGAAGACAGAGGCAGGTGTATGCTGGGGGTTATTAGGCCAGGTAAACAGAACAGGGTTGTGTAACTGTGCCTGATAATTCACTGACCTTTACCTTCTCCACTCTAATGCATTCTAATAGGCCAGTGGATCTCAGCATGGCTCTTCTCTGACCATCACACACACACACACACACACACACACACACACACACACACACACACGCACACACACACACACACACACACACACAGATGTAGGCACATGTACCTGGTTGTCAAGGAGATCTAAGCCCTCATACTCTCAAAATCCCAGGAAGGGGTGTAAACTTACCCTACTTAATGTCTGTTAGGATAGTGCAGCCATACTTAACCCATAAAGACCCGGTACTACTTTTGTATCAGTTCCCAAATGAATTTTTCTCTAGATTTCACCTTTATTAAATGATTTATCAGTTTTTATTATTATATTATCTTTTGTATTTGGTGTTTTTTCTGTGAAAGTCATGTATTTTCTGGTATTTAATTTACTGTTCATGTAGACATGGGTGTCAAACATATGGCCCATGGGTCAAAACTAGCCCACCATAAAGGTCTAATGAATTCGTGAAATACAAAAATACAATAATTTTAGTTCAGGGCCACATTCAGTCCAATTTGATCTCATGTGGCCAGACCAGTAAAATACTAAAATTACATTATGACGATGTTTGCATTAATGAATCCAATCCAATCCACTTTATCTATATAGTGCATTTATACAATAAGAGCATTTCCAAAGTGCTGCACGTCATACAAACAATAAAACAATTAAAAGAAATACTAAAAATAATAAGTAAGTACGTACAACTACAGCAATGCTCTAAATAACACAAAATCAAATAGTTAAAAAGTAATAATATAAACTATCCTTTTCACAAAACAGTGAATAACCTGAAACAAATATGAACAACCTGCAATGTTTTAAGAGATACAAGTGCAATTTAACAATATTCTGACTGTTTCTTAATGTTTTTTTTTATTTGTAGCTCCACTGTGATCTCTAAGTTATAATATACATAGGAAAATTATAAACTGAGGCAGAATATTGTTAAAAACTGCATTTATTTTTCTTAATAAATTTCAGTTTTGTCATGGTTGTTCATGTTATTCATATTTTTTAAAGGACAGTTTGTAGATGTAAACGTTTTCATAATGTTAGTTACTTTTTTCACTGTAAAACTTAGAGAAAAGTTTGGAGTTAACATTATTTATATATTACTATGTTATTTTACTGGTTTGGCCCACTTCAGATCATACTGGGAAAATGTGGCCCCTGAAGTAAAATGAGTTTGACACCCCTGAACATCTACATTGTAGATATTCATAAAAGTTTGGGTTAAAATTGAAGGTTACTGTATCAAAAACAGAGGAAACTGAAGAGAAAGTGACTTTTTCAGCAATTATATCAATAACTGAATGTAAACCCAAGTGTGTCCATCCACTGTCATTTATCAAACTCCATGGATTTTACTGGTGAATCAATGTTGTAGAAGATGACAGGGTTTCCATGTTCAGTATGGAGGTTCTGAACATGCAAATGGGTCATACCTGATGACCATGAAAAGACAACAAACTGCATGTTACAATAATTATTTACATGTATAAGATAAGATTAGTGGTTCAACAGGTATCAAACGTTTTAGACCAGTAGATGGTTTTGGTCACAAGTTGCTGTTTGGGTCTTTATGGGTTAAAAGTAAACCTCATGAGTACATTTCAATGTGTTTTTCCATTAAGTGTTATTTCATTTCTTATTAAATAGTGAATCAGACATAAAGCAAAATATCTTAGACCGGTTATGGACATTGATGTATGGTATGCTGATTTTTTTTTTTTATCCTTTATAATGGTTTTTCTGATGAACTCTGTCTTTTGTTAGGGGTGGCACACACCATGCAAAAGAATGACCGGGCCCGGGACGACAGCCAGCTGGACAGCGTGAGTAAAAAAATACCCTTTTGTATCTTGACATTTCATATAGAAAAAAAAAATCCTTTCACTGTCAGTCACGAAACATACCAGACCATGTGCAATGTGAGGTCATGTGGCATTTACATAGCCATAGGCCTTTAGATGCATGCCTGAGAAGGTGCCTGCAAGCAAATTAAGTGAGGCGAATTTATATTGTATGAATCATTCATCTGTTATTTATTCTGTGAAGGGTGGTGGGTGGTCCTCTTAGCAATGATTGTATTTATGGAAAGATAGTCTGGTGATATATTTGTTATAGAAACAGACACATTTAATGTTTCCTTCAAGGTAAAAAGATGTGTTTTTTGTGTAATAAATGTGAGATTAAAGATTGTATTCCATGTTGTGTAATTTCTAAATAATTTCTTTATAATGGCTCAGATAGCTTAAGTGAATGCGCTGTAATTTGAAATAAAACACAACACAAGCGAATCTATTTGACAATACTGGCGGTAAATACAGGAAGGGTGGTGGGTGGTCCTCTTAGCAATGATGGTATTTATGGAACGATAGTCTGGTGATATATTTGTTATAGAAACAGACACGTTTTATGTTTCCTTCAAGATGAAAAGGTTTGCTTTTGTGCGATAAATATGAGATAAAAGATTTTATAATATAACATGTTATATTATTTACTATATAATAATTTCTTTATACTGGCTCAGAGAGCTCATGTGAATGTGCTGTAATTTGAAATAAACCACAACACAAGCACATCTATTTGACAACACTGGTGGTAAATAAAGAACCTTAGTACAATTCCTCAAAATAGAAGCGCGTACAGATATAAATCACAATTGAGGAGGAAACAAAAGAAAATGAACACAGTGGTTATGAATTATGAATGTGTGCAGAGCCAAATTTTAAATGTTTCAGTCAGATGATAGTTTCCAAGTCTACAGGTGATAAACCCACAAGCTATTTATTTGACCACAGAGCAGCTGCTAGAGAAAGGCCGATCATTACTATTTATTCAAATAGATCAGTGATATTAGACCTCATACTTTATTCTACCTGTGTTTCCTGTGAAAAATAAAGGTGCAATAGGCAGAACATGACAAAAACTTCCTTACCCAGGACACTAGGAGCAGGTTAATCATCTGCTTTATGTTCACTCTGAAGACCCAAAAGCATCTGTAACTCACTGACAATGACATGGCAACCCAGTGAAAATCATCCAATCACATAAGGATGAGAAAATCCAAACTATTCTGATTAGGTGATTCTTTAGCTTCATGTCAACGTAGATAGTCATTAATGGGTGGAGTAACCCACTGGGTTGTGAAGTGCTGTTCTTAAGCCATAAGTTTGGGATTTGGCCATCGCCATATTGGCTTTTAGAGACAGAAATGACCATATTTGTACAAAAGACTCAGACTCAGCTTTATGGTCATTCAATACTTTGATGTGAAATGCTGTTGCAAAATGGACAGAGTCTATCCTTGATATGTATGGCATTTTTGTGTTTTGTGTTTAGTCAGAATTTAGTCCGATATGTGTTGGATTTTGAGGTTACTTATGGGATCTGACATAGGAATTTGGGATAGGTAGAAGAATGAGGTAAGAGGGTGGGAGTTTATAAGTTAAACTTCATCCCGCTCCTTATTGAATATTTTCCTTTCTTTTTATATAAATCTTTTTGTGGTTTGGTTTTAATGTTATATTTGAAACAAACAAACAAACCATGTGACATTGAATTGAACGAAACACAGTCTCCCAGGTCTCATTGTATGCAGCATATATAAAATTCAAATAATAAAGAAAAAAAACCCAGAACAGCTAAAATAAAATAGTATAGAATGAAAGAAACTACCAGAAAATCCTTTAAAATAGAATGAAAATAAACTCAAAGTATGTATAGTTTTGCATAATGAACAGCAGCAGCAACAGTTTAAGGTGGTGGTGTAATAGTGCATTATGTTGAAAATAACTAACTTCAGGGACATTTTTCCTAAAGTTGATTTATTGAATGTTATGTTAAAATAGCTCTTCTTTATTTTTCACTGAGGGTTGTGCTTTACCCCTTATGGACCAGATTTGATTTCCGAAGAACAAAATCTCCTATCTGAAAATAGCACTTTTTGGAGAAAATCGAAAATGTCTTGTGGTTTTCTTGCAGAATGCTATTTGTAAGAAGTAGTCCAAAAACAGTGTATTATTTATTGAGTTCCATTACCAAATAGCATTCTGCAAGTAAAATTTTTTTTTTTTTTTAAAGTTTTCTCAAAAAAGTAAATTTTTTAGATAGGAGGTTTTGTTTTTCAGTCATCACACTGCTCTTTTCCACTGCTGTTATTTATATTACCTCAACTAACTTTATAAAAGCTTCCTGGCAATCTCTCTGCAAGAAAACCCAGAGGGGAAACATCTTTATCACCCAACAAGAGTGCCCCAGCTGAGTTTGTCATTTTTTTTTACATCTCCTGGAAACATTTCCTTTGAGTCTGTGCTAAATGCAGCTTGTTTGTGTATTTGTTTGTGTGGTGTGTTTGCACTGAGCTCCTGGCTTTGCTTTTTATTGTGAGGAATTATAGGGAATGTAATTAATGATTTTTCATCACATTACATTTCATTTAATTGTGTCTTCTGAAGCTGTGGTACATTTAGGTCTCTTGGTTAAATTATTTAAGAACTAGACTAAACAAAGACCCTCCACGACAAACTAATAAGATAACTGTCTTGTCTTGTTGTCGTATAAACCCGGATTTACAACACATTAGATTGATATCATTTTTATTCCTCATGATACAGTGTTCAGCACCGGGAGCTGCTGTATTTATAGCATATCCTTTGTCACCCATCCCCCATAACAGCACCACTGCCAGTTTACCAACTGTATCTGGGCGTTTACAGTCAGAGTTGTGTTTGCCGGCTGTCCGTCACCTACCAGTATCTGTCTGGATTTAATAGGCAGGTTCCTGGAAATCCTAACAAACACATGAGGTCGATGCTACTGTGTTTTAACTAGAGCAGTGGCAGACAGTATTATGTTATCCTCCAATGTGTGAATTAAGATATTCAGTCATGCTGTTTAGCTGCTGACCTTGAGTTGAAGCACAAATTCAGAGTCGAGGTACAATTCTTTGAAATGGGCTGACATCAGGCGGGGAATACACTTGTTATGTAGATAGAGAATTTCCTTACAAGAGGATGCAGTGGCAGTATCAGCAAAATGCCAAAACTGGATTTTGAAACGGAAAAATTAACCACTTTATTTTTTTTTTTTTTTACATTCCTCTTGTTATCCGCATTTCATTGTGAATCATTGTGAAGAATGAGCTCAATTTGTAAAAACAGCGATTACTGCCCACACATTTTACTTCTATTTTGGTGTGTATAGACATCATATCATTATCTGTTCTACAGTTTAAATGATTTTCACTCAGTAATAAATATGTACTTCTGTGTTACAGTACAACAAAAATGGAACAATGTAAGAGATTCGAAGAGATCATGCTGATTAAGTCTATTTTGGGCAAACACAAATGTCAGAAAAAACACCTCCAATGAGGTGATTTGCTACAAGAAAGCTGATGAGACAGGTGCATAATATTCCATTAACACAAAAAGCAGGCAACGTTGGAAAAAAAGCGATATAAATATAAATGGGTATTAGAAAAACCGACAGCAACAGGAACATGTGACCTTTAAAATGGCAGAAAACTACAATTAATGGAACAAAAAGTGATTTATGATACATATTTTGTCTGTAAAGAGGCATTATAATATGTGCATTACTGAAACCATATCCAGGGTGAAAAATTGTTAATTTTATCCCCCCTTCTGTTCTAATTAATCTGGAAATACTCTGAAGTGAGCACTGGCAAGAAAAGTTTCATGAGGTGAGCAGTGGTTCGTGTTCAGATTTACCTTTTATTAATATTTTTCTCAATTAAGACAGAGGTAGAAGAGCCCTGCAAGAGGGTTGAGAGGAGAGGCAAGTGTTAGGAGTGAAATGGGCGGGGCATCAGGGGAGGAGAGGTAATTAGAGTGAAGGGAGGAGAGGTGGGGTGAGGTTACGACAAAGTGAATATGAAAAACAAACTGAGAGTGGTAGAGATGCTCCCTCGCCTTCCTGAGGGGCATATCGAGGTAGAGCGGGGACACAGGCTGCGCTGATGAATATGGTTTTGCAAAGCTCTCGGGGGCTGTCCAATCAGGCAGCGCCATTGATGAATAGTCATGAGTCACCTTATCAGCATCACCATGGTTACGCAGATGTAACTGTGGCCTTGTGAATGCGATGAGGGAATAGAAATGGGCCAAACGCCGCTTTGTCTCCTTCCCGCGCACATCTTGATCACCAATTACAGCCCAGCAGGTGAGCGACCGGGCCATGTGTTTGGGCTGCTGTGGCCTTCAGCATGAGAGGAGCGTGGTGTTGAAGAGACAAGGGGGGAAGTGATGGTGAATATGATGGTTAGGGATTTAATGTGTGGGAGTACAGACAGATTTCGTCTTAAGTAATTTGATGACTTAAAATGACATCATTCACTGTTAGTGCTAGCTGACACAGCACATATAAGGAGATGGAAGTGGATGACTAGATATTAAATGAAAAGAATTTGGAAATTAGATTGAAAAGGGTCATTCAGTGGGAACATTATGAGAGAAAGTGTGTGAAATATGAACAGGAGATTAGGGATGGGAATCGATAAGAATTGAACAATTCCGATTCCATTCTCGATTTTGTTTATTGATCCCATTCCTTATCGATTTTCTTTGGGTGAAGGGATAAAAGAGTACAAACAGGTGTGTTTGCGTTAACTGCCTTTTATATTTCCATCTCTGCACAGAAAAAATAACATATACAGTATGTACAAATTCATAGAATACATGACGTCGGTATAATATAATGAATAGATACTATTACACACCATCTAGATTGTATAGGATGAAACTATTGGGTGATGATTTATGTTGGAAATGCTGAGAGAAAACTGGAACTTTCCTTCATTGCATGTGGGAATGTGTTTTAATCAGACCCTTCTGGACTCAAATTCTAAATATTTTAAGTAACTGGCTTGGAGCAGAAATCTCATCAAACCCAGAGCTCTGTTTACTGGGGGATAAATCCCAGTTACCCAATATAACCAAATGTAACTTTTCGGTAATTTCAGTGGGTACAACAACAGCTTTTCGTGTCATTCTAAGACACTGGGAAACATCAGAAACTCCTGTCGTGGAAATGTGATGTTCAACTGTTGACCCACACAAAGATGAGGAGAGAAAGTTGGAGTTAAAATAATAAATGCATTTATTGAGAAGTCAATCACAGAGAAACTCTGTAAATGAAGTCTGATTAAACATGAAAATATTAACGATTATATAGACCCAAAATCCAACCCCCCCAATGGTGACACCCAAATGACAACCCCATATGTAAATCATACCACTCCATATCAGCCCTTCCCATTTCGGGGGGGAAGAGGTCATATTGACCTCTTACCCCTAACCTTGTTTAAATAATATCTAGCATGCAGCTGCCATCACATATCTGCACATCCAGACATTTAGGTGTTTGGGTTTTAACTCAAGGCAAGAACTCCGTTCCTGGGTTGGGGGTGTTACAGAGTGGTAAACATCACACATAACAATGACTCAGCATGTACTTAACAGTATGAAATATAAAAAGTGAATTTTTCCACCACACTCCACAGATGAAAGAATGGGTCTGTGCAATGACTGAAACTGCATCCTATGAATCTATGCTTAGTAGATTAAGTGATGACAGAGGGAAGGGGGAGACCCTTGGGGACACGTTTTGGGATTACATAAAAGTAGAGAGGTCAGTATGTATGAATATATGAGTGCATGTGCAGGTATATGTGTCTGTACAGATATTTGCTGGTTGATGTTTTTATGTAGCTGCTTTCTTTTGTGTTTGCTGCCTGTCTATTTATTTTTTATTTATTTTATATTATTATAATTTTTCTCATTTTTATTTTTTTAAATTTTTGATCTTTTGTGTTTGTGAGATGAAGCCTATGTCGAGTCTGTCTCTAGCTAAAGTTAAATGTTGATTGTACACTACATGTTCTTGTGTGCCATGTACCAAAGTTTTAAAAAAAGTTCAATAAAAACTTGAATTTCAAAAAAAAGAATACATGACGTCGGGCCCGGGTTGGAGGGGGTGGTGGTGGTGGTGCAGTGAAAGTGAAACTAAAGATGCTTTACTCTGACTCTGCTCGTCTCCCGTTGTTGTGCTCCTCATTTCCTTTCCCCTACCTTCGGAAACTTATATTTGAGGGGGTACGATGTTTGTTGCCCGCACAGGAACCGGGCCCGAATGACGTCCTGGTGTTCACTCTGCCGCTAGATTCACAAGCGTCAGTAAGTAGCGAATCAAATGAATCACATGCTTTGGACAAATTTTTCAGCAAACTGGAGAGATTCCAACCCTTTTGAAGAAATGGAAGCTTTGCCCGTGTTACAAGTGGACCTGGTGTCATCTTTTTAGACCGCTTCTGCCTCAATTATGACCATTATGACATTATGACCACAACAATGCAGCGTACGCGTGACGCCATCGCGCATGCGTAACGAAGGCGGAATCGATAAGCAGAATTGTTAAGCAGGCAGGCAAATGATTCCAAGGAATCGAGCTACTGGGATCCGGTCCTCAAAAAGAACCGGTTCTCGATTCCTATCCCTAGGAGAGATGCAAGAGATGGAATAAGGACAAGGCACAACAGTATGAAGGGCTTGGACAAACCCTAATGATTTCTCCAAGTCCCCTACCTCTCTCACAGACATTGTACTTCATGCTACTTCAACCACTTGGGAATAGAGTTTTACGAGATGGTCTGCTCCCAAAAAGCCACTCTTAGCACTTGATCCCCTTCAGGATTTGAGAAACCTTTTACAGATGGGTACCACTCACAGCAAATGGTAATGCCAGACGCCTCTTTATCTTTCCTGGTAAACACCTTCCACTATTTGATTTTTGAACTCCAGTCACCGGCGGCTGGTGTTGAAGAAGACTGGGAGGATGCAAGAGAATAAGAACACAGCAGTCAGGAGTTTGTGTACCTGACTAAACTTTTAATGTTTCAGTCAGTTTACAATGCTGGTCATAAGCCTGTGTTTTCAATGTTTGATTTCCATCTTCATTTCAGTGTTTCCTTGGGAATATATGTAAGAAAAGAATGTAATATGTGAACTCATGACCCTCAGTTTGCAAATTTAAGCAGGTCCTGTTTTACATATGTAGCCAAATAGTCAGGGGGCATTTAGCCTCATACTCTGTTAACCCTAAAAAGACCTAGAACTATGTTTGTGGCAACTTCCAAATTATTTTTTCATCACCAATTAAAATGTTACCCTCTCCATTTTCAGTAAAAATCAAGGATTTTCCTGCATTAAATTACTGATTATGTAGATATTCATTAAAGCCAAGGTTAGCAAAAGCCACTTTTTCAGCAAAATACTGTATATCATTAACTGAACATAAAATAAACATCTAAAACCACTGCCACTTGTCAAACTTTTTTTATTGGTGAATCAATGATGAGGAAGATGATAGTGTTTCCGTGTTCACTACTGAGCCTTTGAACATCCAAATGGGTCAAATTTGATGACGATGAAAAGCCTGAGTGAGGATTAGTAGTTCAAAATAAAAATAAACTTCAAAATAAAAGTTATTAACCCATAGAGACCCAAACAGCCACCGGTGACACAAACCATCAATAGGTATAAACTGTTTAATACCTGTTGATCCATTAATCCAACCAATACATGCAAATAATTGGTGTAAAATACAGTTTGTCATCTTTTCATGGTCATCAGATATGACCCATTTGGACGTTCAGAGGCTCCGTAGTGAATGTGGAAACACTGTCATCTTCTACAACATTGATTCACCAGTAAAACCCATGGAGCTGGATCAATGACAGTGGATAGACACACTTGTTTTTACATTCAGTTATCAATATCTTTGCTGAAAAAGTAACTTTTTCTTCATTTTTCTTTTTTGGCATAATTAACTTTGAATTTACTCAGAGTTTTTATGAACATCTACGTGATCTGTGAATTAAAAATAAGAAAATGCATGATTTACACCAAAAATGCAAAATACAGAGGATAATATTATTTTAAAAAAATGGGTGATAAATCAGTCACGAAAGGTAGAAAGAGAGAAAAAAAATTCTTTTTAAACTGCCACAAAAGTAGCACTGGGTCTGTATGGGTTAAATATCTTGAACCAGTATATGCTTTTGGCCACAGTCAGCTTTTTGGGTCTTTTAACTAAAGTTCTTATGTAAAATACAGAGGTGGAGGAGACTAGACTGGGCTGAACAGGACTAGATTTTCTTACCTGTGCCATTGAGAACAGGTTAATCATCTACTTCGCGTTCATTCTGGAGCACTGAAAATGACTTGGCAACAAAAATAATCCCATCACATTAAGAAAAAGAAAAATAATATTGGTTTGTTTGTTTGTTTGTTTGAAGGTTAGTACTCTAGCAGCAAAACTATTGGTTGAATTTAGATTAAATTTTGTTTATAGATTGGCAGTGACCCAGAATAGATGTCATTACATTTTGGGAAAAGTAGCTCAAAGTTTCAATTTTTTATGAATTTTTAAAAATCTTTTTTTTCCCCCATTTACTTATAATGGGCAGAATTTCAAATGCCTGTAGCAGCAAAACTATTGGGTGAATTCATACCAAATTTTGTTCATAGATTGCCAGTGACCCAGAATAGATGTAAATACATTTTGGGAAAAGTAGGTCAAAGTTAAAATTTTTTATGAATTTTTTTAAAATTTTGTTTTTCCCTACTTACTTATAATGGGTGACATTTCACATGTCTGTAGCAGCAAAACTATTGGTTCGAATTCATACCAAATTGACTTTATAGATTGCCAGTGACCCAGAATGGATCTCATTACATTTTTGGAAAGGTAGGTCAAAGTTCAAATTTTTAATGAATTTTTAAATTTTTTTCCCATTTACTTATAATGGGGGAAATAGGTGCGAGGGGCGGGGTTTGTTGTACCTGGCACCACTTGTTTAAACCTTTTTTGCAGATGTTTTTGCTAAAATGAAAATAGCTCTTCTCGAGAAAAAATAAAGGAAGGTCCGCACAACCTGTGAGCTCCCAAACCATTTATTTAGTGACGTTTCGGGCCGAGGCCCTTCATCAGACGAAGAAAAAAAGTCTGATGAAGGGCCTCGGCCCGAAACGTCACTAAATAAATGGTTTGGGAGCTCACAGGTTGTGCGGACCTTCCTTTATTTTTTCACATTCTACTTTTTGGGATCCTGCACACCTCTAATTTTGGATGTGCATGTTGTTTACCTTTTTTCATAATAGCTCTTCATGACCCTTTGCCCTCTATGGACCTGCTGCCACTGACTCCACTGAACACTTCACTTCATAACACACAGCAGAGCCACTGTCATGATACACTTAATAACAATGGCAGTCTTCTTATCACTGATTTACTGGGCAGAATGCAAACACTGTTAATTGAGCGATTCCTTATCTGCCCACTTATTAATTTATCAAAGAGTGGAGCTATCTACTGTGTATTTGAAAGGTGTAATTCAATCAGCAGCCACCAATATACAGTGGACACATTATATGGGGAAGTTGTGCGTTTTTTCTCCCTGCTAAATTTGTACCGCAGTAAATTTATAACCTGCCTACCTGTCTATGTGTCTACTTGTCTGTTTATCTGTCTGCTTAAGCAATTAGGGAGACAAGACAGGTTTGACATTCTACACCTTCTGCAGAGAAACACAACCCCCACTCAATGTCATTTCACAGTCAGTTGACTGCATTTAAACTGCGATTAATCTTGCATAAAGTGTTTGGCAGCAGCAGGGATGTGGGGCTGATGCATGAAGAGTGCTGCATGAACTCTGCCTGTGAGGTTGACATGGAGGATTCATGGATTGATCAATCTGCCACCCAGTTAGTGTCAAATAGATGTTCCAGGAAAAGCAGTTGAGATATTAATGGTTTATCCTCAGCAGCGGCAGCAGATACAATGCACCAAGTAGTTTCTTAAGTGTCTCTATTACAGTACATTGACCCTGATCCTTGCGCTGATAATGAAAATGCGATCTGAGTTGTAAGTGGTGCAGACTTATCCTTTTTTTTATTTATTTATTTTTTGGCTTCTGCTGCACATATCCTCTAGGTTTGGTGGGCTTCTCTTATCTCTATGACACTGTGCACATGTTAAGGCATCTCAGATCTGCGCTTTGCACAGAGGAGCATGTTTCTCCTGCCTCAGGCTGTGGGTGATGGTGGGATGTTTCTTTCAAAGACATCATTGCCCTAGGAACTCCACCGGAACACACATGATCATAGACCCCCCACCCCCTACCCCCACCTATGTCATAAACATATTACTTGTGCCAACAAATTCATGCTGTGTATCATTGGAAGGCTTAGATTCTCCATATTTTTGCTATTTGGGTATTTAAAAAAAAAAAAAAAAGTAAATCATGAGCACTAACCAATTCATCATAAAGCTAAGACATTTGTCAGGGATTATTTATGTTGCTTTAGTCCAGGGTAGTCAGTTATAATTTAAGGAGGTCCAGGTGAATGTACGCAGCATCATCATGCTTAAGTCGCTTTATAATTTAGTTATACACTAACTAATTTATATATATTGAAGGTTATCATTGTATCAGTACCTGCACTGTGTGAAGTTGACGACTCAAATCAAATGAAAAAAGCTTTGATTTTAGTGCAACTCTAGACTCTGGAGGGTTAACTAATCTCCCACAAAACCAATATCACACCTCAATGTGCTCCTTCTACTACTTTATCACTTGTCATGCGAATTTTTTTACACTTAATCTTTTCTGCATCTCAGTTTTCTAACTTTTGCTGCTGAGATGAAGTACTTTTTGATGTCCTCTATTGTTGTTCTGACTTTGCAGCGCTGTGAAGAACATCTGCAATAGGCGTACTACTAAGTCATTTGTGTCATTATTTATTTTCTCTGGCATTTCCCAAGAGGCAATGCAGATACAGTGTAATACAAGACGTTACATCTTATATTACTTGCAAGATACAAAGGGATGAAGAACCCAACGGCCTCCAGTATGCCACGTCTAAGAATAGAAACAGAATTTGCATATAACCGTAGCAGAAATACCTAGTGCAGTGAAGGACGAGTCTTATATTGCATACAATTGGCAGTTATAACAGAAAGAATGCCTGAATTTACTATTGCCGCGGTGCAGCCACACACACGCTGTATTTTAAATGTGTAATGAAACTGAGCTTTTCTGAGGACTGATTGAGTATCGAGACCTTCAGGGAACGTATAAGCAATTTACTGCCAGGTTGAGTAAAAAAACCTCTCTGCTTTGCATGATGTGTAATAAAAAATATTTTCACATTCTTACAGAAACTATCTCACTGCTGCAAATCTGGTAAAAATCTCAAAATGTTACCCATCGGTGTTAAATATAAACTTAAAAACAAAAATAAATTGCCTTGAAATATATCTATCATATGTCATGTATACATATAAGTCCGATAGAAGATAACCCATTTTTATTGCCATGAATGCAAACAGTGTCCTTATACGGCGAAGGTGTAAAATAATTTGACATCAGTGGAATTATTTATAATGTGGATACAAAACAATGCAATGAATGAATTATGTAATATTCCTTCTCTGAAAACCAGCCCTAACCTCTAACCCTGAGACATGTGAAATCAGCTGTGAGCAATGTGTACTGTAGGAGATGAACTGAATTAATGTTTACGACCCTGCAGAATACCATGTTTTACTGCTAAGTTGACCAGCTTGCACAGTAAAAACACACAGCCTGGCTATAAATGCCAGTAACTCGCACCATGGAACAATAGATAAATCGTCTCGATGCAGCAGACCTTTTACTAAAACACCACACGGCAAACCCAAGCCTCTTAGAGATGCTCAGATTCTATGTAACAAAATGGCCCTTGTTCTTTTTGTACTTGTACAAGTGCAGATGGTATTCAGTCAGAGGACAGTAAAGAGACAGAGAAGATGTCAATAAATTAAGCCTAAAGATAAGACATCCTTCTGCCTGTGTCTGTCAGAGACATTCAGATTTATTCATATACACTGTTACATGGTGCATTAAAATTCAACTAAATCTGATTTCATACAGTGGGTACTTTTATCAGAGCTGATGGTATTGATGCAGAAGAGGGCAGAAAGAGAGCCACAGGGAAGCCATCAATAAATTGGACCTATAGATAAGACGTCTTTCTCTCTTCTTTCTTTCAAATGTAGTGTTGGCTTTGAGAAAGCTAGAGGCTGCCTACATCCCTGCAGATAAATGGGAAGACTAAATTGTTTTTTTTCCAACCAGGTGATTTACTGCATCTCCTCCACCACAATCTTTCTTTCCCATCTGCTCTGTCTCTTTTTCCCCTTTGTCTGTGTTAACTTCTTTCCCAGTCACTTCGCCTCTCGTTGCTCCTGGGCTTTACCCAAAACCCATTTAAGATTCATTCTCTGATAAAATCAATTGCTAAATTCAGAGCACAGAGATGACTGATGGCACTAAAGATGAAGGGTTGCACATACTGAGCATAGTACAGGTTGCCCGCTGGCTTGAAGTGACGGCAGATTCCTATTTTAATCCAACCGTTTAAGCATTTCATGATCATAGCCTTTGTAGCAAAACCACTCTAGCGGGGTTTGGGTCTGTATTTTGACTCGACTGTGATCAACGCTCATCTTCAAGGATTAAATCCAAACTTGGACTATCTTTTTTTTTTTTTTACTTAAGTTTTTATTGAAATTTTATAAACACATAATCAGCAAAAAACAACAAAAAAGCAAACAGACAAACCTTGCTTGGGTACACTACATGACATGACATTCACATTATTCAGTCCTTCCGCCTTTCAGGGTTCTGTAATCAGTCCATTTATTCCATTTTTTGTCCATTTGTGTTTGTTGTAGTCGCAGCTTGTGAGTTATTTTTCCATTGTATGTATTCCTTCAATAATTGTGATCCATTGGTCCTTTGTTGATGGTTCTGTCTTTCCCCAGTTCCTTGTAGTAGCTGTTTTGCAAGCCACTAACAGTACCTTAATCAAGTATTTGTCGTTTCCCACTACATTTCCATCAGACAAGTTACACAAATACATTACATCACAGAAACTTGGACGATCTTTACTTTAACCCACAAACACCCAGTACTTATTTGTATTATTATTATAACCTTTATTTAACCAGGAAAAAAAGCTAACTGAGATTAAAAATGTCTTTTTTAAGAGTGTCCTGGCCAAGACAGCAGCAACAGAAATTACACAAAATGGAAATCACAGCCATACATCCACACTAATATACATAAACACAATGACAGTCAGTACGAAAAACAAACTTAAAACTGATAAGAACATACATATAAAACATCACCATTATTTTAAAAAGTACTAATAACAAGTAATAAGTATAACAACAATTACAAGTACTACTTTGGTGGCAGTTCCCAAATTAATTTGTCTGTGTAGTTAACTGTTCTTAAGTGATTTATCATCATTTATTATAATATTATCATCTGTATTTTGCATTTTTTCAATGAAAATCAAGTATTTTCCTATTTTTAATTTGCTAGTCATGTAAATCTTCATAAAAGCTCACATTAAAGCAAAGAAAAAGTGTCTTTTTCAACAAAGATATTAATAACTGAGCATAAACCAACACTGTCATTTATCAAACTCCATGGGTTTTACTGTTGAATCAGTGTTGAAGATGAAGGTGTTTCCACATTCACTACGGAGCCTCTGAATGTCCAAATGGGTCATATCTGATGATGATTTAAAGCTGACAAACTACATCTTACCTCAGTTATTTACATATATTAATAGGATTATTGGATGAATAATTACCTCCGCCAAGGAGGTTGTGTTTTTGTTTGTCTGTCTGTCTGTCTGTTTGTTTGTTTGTCTGTCCGTTAGTGTGCAACATAACTCAAAAAGTTATGGACAGATTTTGATGAAATTTTCAGGGTTTGTTGGAAATGGGATAAGGAAGAAATGATTAAATTTTGGTGGTGATTGGGGGTGGGGGGGCCCCCGGGGGGGGGCGCAGACCAGAAAATTTCATCAAAATCTGTCCATAAGTTTTTGAGTTATGTTGCACACTAACGGACAGACAAACAAACAAACAGACAGACAAACAAACCCTGGCAAAAACATAACCTCCTTGGCGTGGGGGGGCCCACGGGGGGGGGGGGCACTGATCAGCCTTGGCGGAGGTCTGCGCTCTCTGAGTGCTTCTAGTTATTAAAGATTTTACATCAGTAGTTTGGGTCTTCATTGGTTAAGTAAACAGAGTGATGCAACATACATGACAATAATGCCACGGAAACTGAAGTAGTGATGACATTTTTTCTAAGACAGGAGTGAAGGGAATGCCTCTCAGCCTGCCTCAGGAAATATTCTCACACTCTCAGGAGATATTGTTATAAGAAAGATAAAAAAACACACACTGACAAACAGACTTTTTTCCCTTCCAGACCTCAACATGTAACTAACATTCAGATAATTTCCTAGAATTTCTGAGCTTATTTCTACATGAAGTCAAGAGCTAAGCGGGACCCAAAAAACAATTTGAGTCATCTCTATCGCTCAAAAGGTCGACACAAAAATTCAGTTTCTGTTAAAAAAAAAAAAAAAAAGAAAAAGAAATGGGTAGCTTTGAAACCCCATGTGAAACACTTCCACCACTTGTATCTTGGAAATGGATACAAATGATAAACAGAATGATCCGCAGAAGGACCAGTAGAAGACAAGATGAACAGCTAACAGTGGCCCGGATCATTTGGCTTAATTATAGAATTGAAGGTTGAAGACACGAAGAGGACTGATTTAGGATGACTGGGACTGTAATGAAACAGAACACTGCCTCACAGTCCTTAGATGAATAAATGAGATGTGCATGTAGAGGAATGGAGCTAATATAGAGCCACCTGCATATCTGAGACGCTTCACAACTAGAATCTTCATCAAAGGCTAAAACCCTGAAGAAAAGATGGTGAGTGCTGTGTTTCTGTGTGTGTGTGTGTGTGTGAGTGTGTGTATGTGTGTGTATGAAATAATTCCAGCTCTCATACATTTTTAACTATTCTCACAAAGAAAAACAAATCAAAGCAGAGTGCGAGTAGTGTTTTCCCATTTGTTATTTATTGGTCGGTCCCTGAACCCGCAAATACCTGTTCTTGTTGTGGGCGCAAAGATTTCAACTGGTGTACGAGCTGACATGATCAAAGTATCATCATGCATCTGAAGTTTTTTTTTTCCACATTGTACTTCCTCTCTGTCTTGGCAGTAACTCTTCTCTCCCACACATATAAGCTTAGCCCTGACCCATTTTGCATTGATTTTTTTACTCCACTCTGCTACCAAAACTACATTAAATGTCCATTGAAACCACATCTTTGTGAAGCGGATGAAGATGTTTTTCACCCTGACACACGCTGAGAGGTTTGCTACCACATATCTGCCCAATTCAAGTTATCTTTCATTAAAGTACTGTAATATCTGAGGGAAAAATGAGCAAGTTGTAGTTTTTTCACGATACTTTACACCCAATGTGAGTAACGGACTATGATCCAAGGTCTCACTGTTTTGACCACACAACTTTATCATGAGGTTTTCGTAGAAGGATTCGATTTTGATATAGAATAGAATAGAATAGAAGTCTTTCACAAAGTTTAGCACAATGATTACAGTTGCTAGCAGATTTTGGCAACTTTAATCACTGCTTTTACGAACTGAGATTTACTCGCCTCACAATGACAGCTGGATTTAGTCTTATAACACAGTCGTTCTCAATTGGTCTGGCTTTGGGACCCACTATCACCCCTAAATGACAAGCCATGACCCAAACTGATAAAAGTTAAACTTCTCAAATTTATTTAATGAAAAGATGGTGTTTTTTGTTCCTGAGATTATACAGAATATCATAGTATGCCAACACAAAAAACAAGTCTAATGATAAACCAAAATGACCATCAGGGCCTGATGCTAAAGAGGGAAGTACAGCGTGTCCCAAAAAAATTGACATAATTTGAGATGTCCATATCGGAGTGACTATATGGTCCGGAAAAAATGATACTTAATAGGATTTATTTTGGACATAAAATGTTTTATTCTACAAATTTCAAATGAAAAATTCTGGGGGATGGTAATTTTATAGTGTTCCAACATTATTACAGATGTTCAGTGTGTGTGCCATTTGTGATGTGACACACATCAAGTCGGTAGTGAAATTCCTACCACACTCGCGACAGGGTTAGGGTGCAGGGTTCTAACAAATTCACTTTGCGCATTCACATTTGACTGAGTTTGGGCGTACTTCAGTACACAGAAAGCCTTTTCTGTTGCAGTAAATGGCATGTTTATTCCTGAAAGCAGAACGATAAAAATGATTACACTTTTTTGAGCAAAAAGAGCAAATACATTTTAAATATATTATTAGGTGATGAAATGATGTCAAATTTTTGGGACACCCTGTATTCCCTTTAATGCTATATTAGGTACATTATCACCAAAACCAAAAAGTGTACTCAGAAATTAAAAGTGCATTCAGTCACTTATTCAAGCATTAATCATAAAACTGACATAACAATCAGAACATTTCAGTAACAGGCATTTTTAACTCACTTGGTGTTTTCATGCAAAATGATTTCAATTAATAAACTGCAGCTAGTGTTTCTTGAAGTTATTTTGTGCCCAGGCAAAGGCCCGCAACCCACTAAAAATGGGTTTACGACCCACTTTTGGGTCTCAATCCACCAGTTGAGAATCACTGTTATAACACATAACACTGGTCTACAAGTAAAATGCTTCCAGAAAAAAAGTAGCTAAACTTTTACCAAATTTGAGTCATTAATAAAGAAAAATTAAGTCAAAAGTTCTAGTTGGTTATAGTTTCTAAGATACAGTCTTGGAACAAAATGTGAAATTCTGAGAATTAATGAGAGAATGGGTTTTATTGAAAAGGAATGTTTGTCTCAGATCTACCAGATGTACCTCAAAAGAATGTCTGCACATTGCAATACATTCACTTTACAGGTTCTTTCTAGCAGAACATTTATAAACCATTTACATAAACCAACATATAAGCGTAATAACATACCATCATATATATTGAAAACATAACCAGCACTTTTGTAATTTGTTTTTTTGTGATTCATCGTATTAAAGTTTGTAAGATTCAGCACATTTAATGTCTGAAGCAGATACTTTCTAAGAAATTGTAGAGCAGTGTAATTTGACAAGTCATCCTCATAAAGCAGCCTCCAGTCAAAGTAAGAGACATAAAGGGAATGAAGAATGCAGTGTACTATTATTTATTTATTTAACCTTTATTTTAACCAGTTAAGTTAGTTGAAAACTGATTGCCATTTCCAATTACAACCTGGCCAAGAGGCAGCACATACCCCCACCTTCACCCAATGTCAGCTGGGATTGGTTCCATCTGCCTTGCAACCTCCAGAGAAATGAATGAATAAAGACGATGAATGAAGATAAGGGATAATAAGCTCAGCTTATTACCACTTTCACCTTTGTTATGAATATAGAACATATGTTTTAATTTAATATTATTTATTGATTTATCTTTTCACAATGTGTGGGATTAGTTTTTTTTTAAATCCACACCATTTATCTTTTTTTTTTTTTTTTTTTTTTTTTTTTTTTTTTTTTTTTTTTACCAAAACTGCCTACCAGTATCTGACCCACACTGAAACAATTGGAGCCGACCCCCAGTGGACTGGTATGTGATGTACATAGAAAGTGCAGTAGAGTCACAGCAGACCAATTAACCTTTCACTGATCCCATTTATCATAAAGAGCCACTTCAGGCACCAGGAGAGACAGCACTGGTGAGACAAACTGACAGACCCCTGACTATGAGCTAGCTCAACGATTAGCTTTCTTGTCTTTTGATTATTTGCATAGTATTCTCCAAGCAGATGTGTCTTGTGTAGATGAGTGTAAGTGTGCTGTGGAATCTGTTTGTTTTACTACAAAGAAGTCTGTAATGAAGAATGTCATGTTTGTCAGCTGTACTCTAATTGACACTGAAGACACTTACTTGTAGAAATCTGCTGTGATAAAAGAGCCTGCAAATGCACACTTAACAGCTGCAGTAATTTAATTTACAACAAAAAGAGCAAAAAGTTCCAATGCAAATTGTTTGGAGGTTCTGCAAAAGTTCAGAGATAAATCTGCATTAACTTCATTAATTTCTCTGAACGATCTTTCATCTGCTCCACCTTCGGTTTGCCAAAAAGACGGGGTTAATCATGCCTGCTCTGCTATTCCCCTCTGTCTACAGCAATAAGTCTAATACAGGTAATTATGTTGGAATGAATGACTCGATGGTTTCCTGGATGAAGATTGGCATCTTGATGGATGCAGAGGTGGATGGGTGGGTGAGGTGTTACTGCTGTACAGTGAAGGGTGAGGTAGAACAGTCACGACCAAGAGGGGAGGGAGAGACAAACTCACGTACACGTATACACACAAACACCCAAGTCACAGTGCTGATAGGTCCTTCTGGTCTAATAGAGATGTATAATGGTGTAAGAGCCAGCGTATAGCGCTAACTGCCAACTGGATAATTCATTTGTTTGCACTAGGAGGCTGAAAGGCTGAATAGGTGTTTTCATCCGACAGGCTGCCCCAGGCCATGCATGCACCTCTGGCTGGCACAGCAAATCAATCTAGTGTGTAAAAACCCGCAACACACTTGATGAAATGAAAATAAGGAAAATGGTTCAGTGGCAAATGATTCTTAGGTTCCTTCTTTGGCTGCTATTTCTGAGATAGGTCGGGCACCTTTAGGTAAATCTGTGCTCTTATCTAAGATATACCTGAAAGTCTCTGTTTGTATGTGAGAAAGGTGAGGTCCTGGTTCTACATATTAAAAAGGCAGATAATGTCGGGGAATCACCTGTAAAAGTGCACCGTAGAATTTTAATGTTTAAGGTTGACCTAAGTTTAGTGGGAAAGCCTTGTTATTCATGCAGAACAAATGAAAACTCCTTGTGGTTTGCAGTAAGATTAATGACACAGAATCTGCCTCAATTTATCACAGTGTCTCACCGGCTCACCCCAGTTGTGTGTGCGTGTCTGTGAATTCAAGTGTGTCCTGAATCAAAGATACTCCTGGAACCACTCAATACGCAAATAATTGATTGCCTCTGTGCCGTCCCTAAGGACAGCATGCCAAAGGCACGACACAAAATTGAACTTCTTCCATCCTTCTCTGTCTGGCAGAATCTTGACTATATTGTGTGAAAAAAAGAACCTCTCGTACTTGAGGCTAATACAAAGTGAGCAAATTAGCATATTAGAAATATCAATTTGCATTAACTAATAGGTTTTCCACTCAAATTGGACTGAAGTCTGATATATTCCAGAAGTTAGAAAGACGTTAATGTATTTGTATTTTAAAGAAGAGGTGATACTGCTGCTGGACCAGCTGTACTAACAGACGAGGCAACTTTTCTTATACCCATTTAATGGTACATTGACCACCTGATGTGTTTGTTCCAGGTGCACTTGCTACTGTAGATTGGGTTTCTTTCCTCTCACAGTTGTTTCAACTCTACGGTCTCAGCTGTTAGATGGCTCCTGCTCCTCCCTTAGCTGTTTTTTTATCTTTACTTCTGCCTTTTTTTCACCTCTCTTGAGCAGGTGTGCTTTGTCACTTTCACTTTTTGCCTCCTCTTAAGTCCTGAACAGTAACAGAGGCTAAATCTATCATACATTTTTTCCTGACCTTTAATTTGTTCAATTTATTTTATTTTCTAGTATAATACATTACCTCTAGGCATATTAGTCATTTACAGTAATAGCAACACAAAAATCCACATTAATCATTGTTAGGATGATGTGAACAGGAATAGAAAGTCCACTGACCATGTATGAAGCTACAGGAAGAAGTTAAACTACACATGGTGTTTGTGTGTCTCAGCAGCAGTAACCATGCCCAGTCATGCTGGAATTGTTACAACATGTGGATTTTTTTTCTGACCACATGATGAAACTTTATGACAGTAGGATTAAAATCTCACACTTGAGCTCTATGGAGTGTCACGGTAGCTCTGGCATGTCCAGTGTCACATCTGGTTCCTTTCAGTCCAGCCCTTCACAACTTTAGTCTCCCTCACCCCACTATATATGCTTTACATCTCAGCCTGCATTCACTCCTTTGTCTTACTTTATTCTCGACTAATGAAGATCTGAAAACCATCTGCCCAGCCTACATATTGTGTTCATTAATTCAAAGGGTGTCAATATGAGGCTCTGTTGGGTTGGGTTTGTGGTCTCTGTTATACTTGTGGGTCCGATCAAGCAAAAATGAACAACATGAAAAAGTAACTTTGCTCACATCACTGATCAATGATCAGTGATGAAGTTTGGGAATTCATAGTCTGGTCACATTTAAAAAGACTGTCTGTGACAGGGTTTTTGCGGGTCATTAAAAAGCATTAAGTCATTAAATAGATTTGTGAAAATTAAGGCCTTAAATGGCATTAAAAAGCATTAAATTCGATGTCCAGAGGTGATTAAAAAATTAAATACACTTGATGGAAAAAAGCATTGTTATTCACGATTTATTTTGCTTATATAAACATTTAATCATTTTGATCAGAAGTACAGTGTTATGACTGACAGGCCTGTAATGCTTGAATCCTTTAATTGGCTATTGTTTATGGCCGATGCACGAAGTCACAACACCAGATGCATGCTCATGCTGTGGCGAAAGAGTGGAGGGAATATTAGCAAATATCAGAAAAATGGGAAAATGCAAGTTTCAGCAGAAGTGATTGGAGGAGGAACTATTCAGAACCAGGTTAAAGCCTGTTGACAGTAAACTGTCATAAAGCTGTATCTGCAGTTGGACATGGGCATTAAATTTGTTTAAAATGGCTTTAAAAAGGGCAATAAAAAGCATTAAAATAGATTTGCTGATACCTGCAGAAACCCTGTGTGAACTATTACAGAGAAATTACTCTTTATTTGTAATTTACCTATATCAGTATGGACCACCACAAGTTGCAAATAACACTGTGTCAGTATTAAATACATTAAATAAAGCATTGTCATTATATCTGGTTTATTGTTTTAAAAAATAAGTCAGCATTTTGGCTGATGCATATAATGGTAAAGAGTTGTCCACGTGTTACTATGGCAACCTGTCTACGTGTTACCACATTCTCATGTCAATAAAACAGAAACTTTTCAATATTTTACTCCAAAATGTATTTTCAGCATAGCTGAACATAATATCTAAAAGGTTTTGTCCTACTTGATATCAATTTTTGTCGAGAATCGCATGTTTTGAACGTTTGCGTAAAACTCAAAAAATTGATGTCTGTTTCAAGTCCACGTGTTACCGAGCAGTAATTTGACATTTTTCACCTAAAAGTTTTATCTCCCCAAATTTTGTTATACAAAATGTTAAAGTGCTTTTAAGTACCTACTCAAATATGAAAATGCATGCATATAAGTTACTCTGCGTACATGACAGAGATTTTTAAACACCAAATGTGTCCTCGTGTTACCGCTTGATTGGACCCTTGTACAGTTTGTTTTCTAGGGCATCACTCAACCAGATTCACTGTCAAAGACAAATGAATGTCATTCTGTGTTATGATGTGAGTATCCTGTCTGAAACAGAGCTACATTCAGCAAACACTGAGCAGTTTTAACTCAGTTTAGGTCTGCAGGTCTAATAAGAGATCCACCTCATCCATACTATACTGGTCCAATGCACTGTGCCACATAAAACAGGAGGGTGATTTCAACATATGTGCAATACTGTTGAAGAAATCTTTGTGAAGTCTTAAATTGTAGCTGGTTCAGGTGAGGTTTATTTACTTGCGATAGCGAAACTCTGTCTGCTGAGTGAATCTGTGGTGAGCAATTTATACAAGGTTCAGTGATAGCTGAACAGTGGATGAGCTTGGTTAATTAAGGCAACTATTGGGAGTGTATTCTTAAGGGTTATGAGAATAAGAACAACAATAGGAACTGTAACCTAGGTGATAATGGGTTAAAGAACAAGAATAGCAACTGTATTCTAAATGATTAGTTCACAGTTGAGGAATTGGATTCTCATAACTCAGGTCTTTGACAAACAGGGTCTTGTTCACAAGTCTGAGATAGGTTCTTAGAGGATTTGTGCATCTTGGGAATTGCATCTTTAACAACTGAACTAAAATGATTTGCTTTTACTCACTAAATTTACAAATCAACACATCTTGCATGGATCATCTACTGTGCATTTACTCCTTGCAAAAAAGAGGTTGTAGTATTACAATGCCTGTTCTCTCTTTTTGGTTCTTGATGTCCTTCTTTTATCATTGCTTCATTTTTTTCATCTTCTGAGAAAAGCCTTTTGGAAGTGTTTTTCTCTATGAGGACTATAGACATTCAGATTCTAATAACTGCCTCTAATTCTATGCTCCTCATGCAGGTTTCAGATGAATCATCGGACTCCCCGGAGCCGGGGCCAGTCACATGCATGGAGCCCTTTATGGTTCGGAGGCTGTCTTGTCGGACAGTCCAGTTGCCCCCTCTGGCCTTTAGACAGGCAGAACAGTACTACTGTGATCGTAAACCGGAGACAGATACCGTCACGGTTCCTCCACGGCCCACTACACTGCCGCTACGCACCCCACCTCTCATTGCCATCACTTCTGCTGACACCAGCAGGTAGGAGGATGTTGATGTCAATGTGCGTACAGTAAAGTGAGCTGCACTGACGGCTTTCATATAATCCCCTTATAGATGCCACATAATATCATAACAGTATTTAGAGAAAATGAAATACATTCAACTGAAATACATACACTAGCTACAGTCTTCATTATGATGAATTATATAAAACAAGGCTCTCCTCCTGTGAGTTCCAATCTGAAATGTAATTAAAAAAACAAAACAAAACTAATGGCTGTTTCATATGTAGGGAATGTATTAATGTTTGATTTGGAAAATGGTCAGTAATAATGCAAAGTACGTTTGATGTGCAGTGGATGAATAGCATCCAAACCTCTGGTATTTAAATTACACCTGGCTCCCTGTTGTAAGGAAAGTGACTCATCAAATTACTAGGCTTAATAGATTTATGTTTGTCACTACTGGCACTTACTAACCAGGGAATGTAATTTCTGCATTTGTGACATGATAAACAAAATGAAAGCAGAAGCTGCATTGCAAATTATAATGGACATCTACCTCTTTTTATTTTTGTGGTTTTAAATAATTAGATTTCATATGATCCCAGTATTTTATTCTTATTTCATTTTATTTATTTTTTTACTGCTCAAGCTTCAATGTGACGCTTTGCTTGACTTTAACTATATACACTCAGTAAGGCCTTTTCAGTCAGGTCACAAACAATTACATGAGAAATCTTCAGTGTTATTTTTAGGATTCATTTACAAGCTCTCCGTGCTGGGAAAACACAACCATATAACAAGTAAGAAAAGATTCACGCCCCACCTGGAGAATTCTGGACAGTATATCAGACGCGGTTAAGATGAAATGAGGTTTGGCAGATAGCGGCCAAGTTTCCACCAGCCAAGTGAATCTCTGAGGAGAGACAGTAACAAACAAGAACGAACAGTTTGTTTGATGATGGATGGGTTTGTTTGTCTGAATTACACTTTGTAAGAAGTTCAGACATATAAAGAAAAGGCTTAAAATGATGTACAAATAAACATCTGGCGGGGACAAATCCCCATTGTCTTGGTTTTGTATTGTACATGGAAACAGACAGCAGAGCTCACCCATCAATCAAATGGAAAAAGTGCTTCTTCGACTTGTCTTTGATTGCCATGACTTGCTTTGAAAGGTTTTGTATCTCGCTCATAAGCAGTGCACTACCTGCATAACCCACTGGTTTGTTGTGTCCTGGATGAAAAGAAAATGCATCAGCTTACCCCCACCCCCCCATACTCTAATGTCATGGATGGAGGGAGCTGAAACGTCTAATAGAGTGAATGAACAACAGGAAAATGAGCTGTGACTTACGTCTTGTTAATAAGGCCTCGGCTTGTTAAGAGACTTTTAATTGGAGAATAGTTATAAGGTTGTCAGAATTCTAACAAGTAATTGACTTGCAGATTTTTTTTAAGGGAACAAAATTACTGGTATCATTTGGCTCTGAATTACATTTCTAGGAGCCCAATTTTTTTCTCAGCTCCAGAATTGCCTCTCTCTACTACAGATATAAAGCATTTTGATTGCAGGAAATACAGCATCAGCTATTTTCATGGTTGTTCCAGACATTTTTCTGTCTGCAGCTGGGAGCTTTAAACATTGTCCTCTAAATCAAAGAGAGAAACTGCTGCATATAATGAAGAAAAAGTCAATACTGAATAATTTAGTTCCAGTTATTTTGATAATGCTAAGGTGTCAGCCGTCACATTCAGACACTTCTCTGAATTAAAGTCAGAGAGAGCAAATTAGTCCCAGGTGAACACAACTGGACTCTATTAAAATGTGTCTAGTTTGGCTTGACAAGAGCATTCTGGGAAAGGACTGTGTGTGTGTGTGTTTACTGGAGTACAAATACAGAACATGTATTGACGATTCTTAACGAACATGGTTTTTTTTTCATGTGGTCTGTTTTCTCTTGGAGCACAGTCTCATTTTTTGTCCATTAGCAGCTAAAAACATCACCAGTCTTTCGTAGCGCATCATAAAACAGGCCTAACAACATTTTTTGATTTAGACACTGCCGGTGTCTTCTCTAATTCAGTTCATTGTCACTGAAATGAAACCATCAATACCAGCTGTGGGTTTTGAGGTATTTGTATTAGCACACGTTATCTGAGACAAGAGTGTGTTTTGTTCACTCCATTGGTGTCTAGTCATGCTTACACTGCAGTAATACTGTGTATGTAGCATTAGCACATTTAGAAAAACTGAGGAAAATGGGTGGTGGATAGAATTGTAAGAAAGGTCATGTATCTAAACTTTGCTCCAAGCTTGACTTATCTATAATTCAGTACGGTGGCAAAGAAGAAATATACAGTTATAAAGCATTAAAAATGGTAGATATGGTAGGCAAAATGGTCCAACTGAAACTTTTGAGTGATTTTAGTGACATTAACTTTGTATGTGGTGAAAATGAGACCATCTGCAGTATTAATGCACGGGCCAAGAAGTGGACGAAAGTAGTGCACTATGTTTCCATTAGTCACTCACATACTATGAATGCAAAACAAGTACTTCTGCCAGATGAGGCCAGACCACAAGTATTGTCTTTCTCTCTCTTCAGTTGCTAGCAAAAACTCCAGGCTACGCACGCCCATGACGACTTTAGTTTAATGTAATAAGAGATTCTGACAGAAGCGCCAAAATATACATGTTTCAGTACAAATGTGTGAACATAGTGCGTTTTGTCATCAGAACTTCAATGTATAAATGATAATTTGGGATTTTTTTAGTGTTTTTTTTTTTTTTTTGACAAGGGTGCATCAGTGTTGGTAATAGTATTAAAAAAAGAAAAAAAGGTAATACTATTGAAGTATGAGTCAATACTAGTTCTATACATCTCAATGAGTAGATTTTTCACAAACCAAGGTATAGAGATCAAATAGAAATGATCTGTATTTATCTTTGTCTGCAGTGTCTGATCAATGCGGAGGACTTTTTTTAAACTTTTAATTAATCATTACAGGTCAGTGTGTTGAACTAATTGGATTCGTTCCTCTTTGTTTAACGTACCTTGAGACTATAAGTAAGTAAATATCACTTTTTTATGTGGCTAAAGGCAATATGTTAAACTAATTCGATATATCAAGAAATAAAAAAATCACAAAATCGAGATCATTTCTCTGAAAAGCTTTGTTGCTCAATAAAAATGCAACCTGTTTGCTTCTTGTATCATATTAAATGTTTATTTGTTCAGTCATATATGGAACATTGATTTAGTAAACAAGATTGCTGAATTTTGCTTTATCTTCAGTTTATGTATGCAGAAAACATTTGGCTGATGTCATAAATCATCTAAAATGTTGAAAATTGAGATTTGCCCAATTCTTCTTTACTGTATATTTTTCAGCTGTTTCTCTTTCTATTCTGTCTGTCTGGATTTTGCATCCATTTTGTCTGTATACAAGGTTCGCGCCAACTCTTAAAAAGTCTTAAAAGTCTTGAATTAACTTGAATACCTTAAAAAAGTCTTTGAAAGGTATTAAATTGGATATGGTAGGTCTTAAGTTATGTTGCCATAAACTTGTTCACTGTATTGAGTTTAAATATGGTCAGGTTGTTACTGGAAATGAGAATCTGTTCTCAACTAACTTGACTGGTTAAATAATGGTTAATTAAATTGATAAATGTGTCTGGGAAATGTTTAAGCTGCAAAGAAAGAAACATTAGTCTACTCAGTTCCACCTGTTCCAACCCGACTATTTATTTTGAAATTAGAAAATGACTGGGAACGGTGGGAATCAAGGCATTGGAGTAAATAAATACATTTTCCTAAATTCTAGAAGTCACCAGCAAAATACGTTTTGCCAGTATGGCTGTGAATTAGGTATTAAATTCTGTTCTAAGTAGCCTTAAAAAGGTCTTTAAAAGTCTGAAATTTAACTTGTGGAAACCTGTAGGGACCCTGTATACAGTCGTGGAAAAAAATATTAGACCATCAAAAGTAATCAAAAACAATGGTTATACAATCAAGTACTAACTCCTGTGTGTATCATGTGACTAAAACAGACAGAAAAGAAAACATGGAATGCCTAAAAGCAGTGTTTTTGGCAGTACACTGCCATAGCTATTGATGCAAGAACTTCAGTGATTTTGGTTATTATCAAGAAAACCATGGAAAATGGATAGATATCAGCTCTGAAATTAAATTCTTATGAGCTATTTTTGTTGTTATCATTATATTTGTCCAAACAAATGTACCTTTAGTTGTACCAGGTGTTAAAATGAACACGAAATTGAAGAAAACAAGGGGTGGTTTAATAATTTTTTCTGCGACTGTACATGTTATTGAATGATTCAATGTGCCATGTTTTGACACAGCTCTAACCCTCAGCTATCAATGGACAAGGTCATAGAAACCAAGCTAAAATTAGTAACAAATAACACTTTTTGATTTTTTGGTTTCCTGCCATATTCTGGTGGCTCCATTCACATACAGTATATTTCTTAAATTGCATTTTTAAAATTTTATTTATTTATTTATTTATTGGTTTATTTAATAGGGACCATGCCCATTTATGAACATTGCTGTATAAAAAAATACACCCTTGAAAATATGCCAGAATTTGTAAAAAAAAACCCTACTTTTTATCTGCAGTCCCTAGGCAGGTGACAGAAACAAGACATAAACTAGCCAACGTTAATACATCACTCGTTCGCAATGAATTAAAAAATTTAAAAATACACATTCACATAATGATGACATAGGCATCATCAAAACAAATGAACAGACAAACAAAGAAACAAAAAACAAATAGACCCAGGATGATCACAGGGGCATTAGCCTATACATTCACCTCTATACTTACATACAACTAAAACGGAGAAAGTGTATGGGCGATGAAATGTTTCTTATATGAACTGATCACATCTGGTCACATTAGCAACGTCAACATTAGGATCTAATATATCCGACGCAGAGAAATTAATCAGTTGCATTATTTTGACATTCTATCTATTTATTTTAAGTAATGGTCTAGTTTGGGAGAAATTGCACATTATGAAATACATACAATACTGTGAGGTCCTTATAGGTTGAAAGCAATGAATATGTTAATTGTGTGTATACAGTTATTCAGTGAAATTCCATATTTGTACACATGGTGCTCCTGAAAAAGATTGACAGGTCTGTTAGGTAGGATGTCATGCTTTGATGTGGCCATACGCAAGGACGTGAGTGACAGTGATTCACACGGATATACAGTAGCTAAGGATGGGTCATGGCACTTCTCAAGGTGTTCTGAGTATATTACATGTACTGTATGTGTGTGTCCCTGCAGGGAATATTCAATTCAATAGGTGAAAGAAGACCAATACACAAGTCCACACTTAAGTCGCCCTTGTGTGCACACACCTACACTCTTATTCCCTATACCTTTGCTGTCCTGCTATGTTTATTTGCTTCCTCTGTTTTCAGTGTCCTTGTTTCTCAGAAGATTACGTTTCTGCTGTTAAAGCCAAAGAGATTACGTTCCCCCCCTCCACCCAGACACTGTTAGTTTGCAGGGTAATGGTCTTGAGCTGCAATGGAAGTGTCGAAAGGGGAGAGGAGGAAAGCAGTCTTGCCTGAAAGTCCTCTTTCTCTGCAGCTCACACAAATAAGGAGGAGGAGAAATGAGACAAAGTGTTTGGAATTTGGCACTTCCCTTTTCAGGGACAGACACAAATCCTGTAGTGACCCATTTTTTCATGAGAAGGTGAGCTTATTATGCATGCTGCTACAAATGGCTTCCTAGTTTGGCATATTCTACCCCTAATTCATGTCTTATTTTTCATCCATCACATCAAAAACTCTTTTTTTTTTTTTATTAACTAGTATGGAGTATTGGATGATAAAAGTGCTTCATTGCCATTTCGTGATTTGGCCACCTGCTTCTCCGTCCACTCCCACCATCCTGCTTCTCACTCTTGGAGTATTTCAGGGGAGGTGCTTTGGGTGGGTCCCTCATGTTTAATGTATTATCCTGTTATATCCCGCCGCTGTTCCTGCAGGGGACGAGAGAAGGGAAGAACAGTGCTGTCAGGCCCGGACGCTTTTACGCATAACGTGCGTCAAATTATCCACAGCCGCGGGTGTATGTTTTTCTTTTTTTTTTTCTTTCTTTCTTTTTTTTTTTTTTTTTCAATTTTTTCATTTTGCTGAAGTTTTTTATAATTGTGGAAAGCGTGTTTTGGATTGTCCTGTGCTGAACATCTGCCGCAACAACAACACACGCACCAGAGAAATGGGCGTGTGCGGACAAAACAGGGAGCATTTGGAAATCAGACTCAGTTGGGAGAGTTTCTCCCTGTAGCGTCACTCAGGGACACTTTCCCAAAAATTAAAACCGCAGCATTAGAGCATCTCCCTCGTGATGCGTAAATGGATTCATCTCTGGCTGAGTGTCGTGTATTTCTGCAGGCCAGTGAGGATAAAGTTGAAGGAGTTAAACTTATTACATGAGCTCCATAAAACAAACCTGGACGTGGGGCATCATTTTGAATAACTAAAAAAAAAAAAAAAAAAAGTTACCACACTTACTCCTTATACTATAACCTATCATCGGGACTATTTTCTTTTGTTTCCCCAAACATCTTAAATCGCAGTGGTGCTAAATCCCCCCTCTTGGCACCCCCCTCCCCCCTAAGGTTATTCCACCTGAATGCGCCCAAACTATTTATTTCTTTAAAATACTAATTGAAAAACCAACGTGGTGAGGAGGATGGACCCTGCCTGCGGGAAAGTGGGGTCGGTGTCTTTGGTGGCCGGTGGCGGCGGAACCGGCGTGAGTGCGAAGGCGCCCAAACATCTGTGGAGGCAACAGAACCAGGCTGCGCTCGCTCCGCTCCACCACGCGCTGGTAGTGCGCAAGAACGACCGCGTGAGACAAAGAGGCTTTTCGGACACCGAGAGGTACCTCAACCCAAGGAACATGGACCGGACTTACGCAGTGGACACGGGCCACCGACCCGGGCTGAAAAAATCCAGGATGTCGTGGCCGTCGTCGTTTCAAGGTCTTCGACGGTAAGGGCGAGAAGGAAACAGTTTTCTTCATCTTTTGTCTCTTTTTTTTTTTTTAAATGTTCCTCTAAGAAGATGGGCGTTGTGCGTATATGACAGACGCGCGAGCGCAAGAGAAGTGCTCGAGCTTGGATTTAGTTCTAACTTTGACAGGGTTAGAATATATTTTGGGTTAGTATTTAGTCGGTGTCTGTTTTAAAGCACTTTTTTTTTTTTTTTTTTTAAGATTTCCAATCGAAAGCAGTCACAACAAATAGTGCTGCAGTGAAACATTAAGGATGGAGAAAGTACGTGAACGACTGTCGATGTGTGAATGGCAAAAGAAAAATAATTATCCTGAGTACGTTTTGTTTTGTGCATTTTTATTTTCACTCTTAAAAAAACAACCCATGGCATTAGTCAGTTTTATTAAAGCGTACAGTAAAATAGCTGACATGCGTTATTTAGGTGGAATATTAAAAAAATATATAATAATAATAATGATAATAACAGTCAACAGTAAATAAGTGATGTGGCCAGTTTTGTCTTTTAATGTTTACGCACATATCTGTTAGAAATGAACGGGAGGCGACCCAAAGCAGGTGACAGAATAAACACATTAAACAGGCAATTATGCACTTTTTAGTCATATCTTTCTGAGGCTGGTGTCAGTTACTAAAGAGATGCTCAGTTACTGTGTTTATCTGAGATGAAACTCTACCCTCTGAGAAATAAGGAAACAGTAGTGATGCTGTACATCGTCACATATAGCCTATGGTGACCATAGTCTGCAGACTGACCCTCACTGCACATGACAGCATGGATTAGCACAGCGGATGTATTATATGACAAGTATGAGATCTGCAAGTATGGAAGCAGCTACTGTAAAAAATGGCAGAAAATCTGTTTGCACTGAGAACAGTTTTAGTGAAAGCCTGCCTGAATGCAGACAGATGAAAATGCAGCTCAGCTCTCAGACAGCCTGGGTGTGTGGGGAAATGTTTCTGCTCTAATTACTCACTTGTTCTGGGAAGGAGGGAGCAAAAAAAAAAAAAAAAAGAAAGAAATGAAATCTGAGAAGGTCATCACAGCTCCCTGGCTTAAGTGACTGTTTCGGATGTAAGTTTCTGTCAGTTGGCTTGCTGTTTCCGTTCTTGTTTAAAAAATGGTTTGGAAATGAATCAAATCCAGTCACTAGTGAGATACAGAGAACTGACTGGTCTAACCCATCTGACAGAATGGTCCCTGTCAGAGTGGCAGAACAGTCACATGGAGGAGAAGCCACAGAGAGTGAGAAGGGGGGGACGAGAGATGAGAGCACAGATGGAAGTGACATTGCAAAGTGGTTTGTTGGACTGAAACATACGCGTGATATTAGAAATAGCATCATTTATATTCGGCTTCATTTTAAACTAAGTGTATGTAACAAGCAAGATGCTCATGCTTTTCAGATTTGTGGGATAAATGATCGAGGCACATTTGCTTCAGGAGGGTAATTACAAATTGATTAACCCAAACAAATCAAATTTCACACAGGAGGCTAATTACATAAGAGGCACATTGGACTACTGCACATATACAGGAACATTCACACCAGGCTAAATCAAATTTGGCCTTATACTCCACAGTCCAGTCGCTGTTGGTCAGTAGCATCATTTGATTTGATTGGTTTGTTTTCATGTACCCATTACAAGTGCGTTTCATAATTCACATTTCATTATTTTCATAAAAGCCCCTCTACCTGGCGTGCTTGTCAATAAACAAATATGCCATTCATTAGGAGTTGGAAGTGTTTAGTATCGCTCAGAAGAGCAGCTGTTGCCAAAAAAGTGGAATTAAAATCAGTGGGATAAAGTCGAGATGCTCAGTTTGCTGCAAAGCTGTGTGACTTACATTGGAGAGATATTACATTAGTGCAAAAATGGAAAAAAAAATACTTGGAATACTGTCTTTCTGATTGGGTTCCTGAAAACCCTGTGTGTCACAGGGCACATGTGACACTATTTAAAAGCCTTTCTGTGTAGTACGAGAACATTCAGCCAATCTATAGCTGCCCGACAAGGGAGACAAATAACTCTAGGCCTGAAAGCTTGTTGGCATACAACAGCATTTATCCACCAGAATTGATATGTGATACATCTGTTGTTTACATCATACTTTTACAATACTTTGTTACAATCTTTGCAATAAAAACAGCTACAGCAAATCACAGAAGTTGATGTAAAAATTCTGCATTGAAATTGTTGCTACAGATCAGATAAATAAGGCAATTTTAAAAATATAGATAGATATAAATAGCTTCTTAGGAGATAAAATAAGAGGAGCTAGCTGCTTACTTGTTGTATGTAGTTGATATCCATGTTACGTATATGTGGAGCGACAGTAACCCCTTTGCTAAGATGAGTGTTGATGTTTATCTGTGTGGCTGGTTTGGCTCAAGGTTCAGCAGCCTCAAGGTAAAACACATCACCCAAATGTGTCACAATATAGGCTTGGCCTGGATGCAGCTCCAGGCTTCTGTAAGACCTCAGCAAGAATCTGGACCATCTTTGATGAAGAGATGGCATTTCTCCCATTCCTATCCTGCTGCTTGCCTGTCGCTGCCACAGGGATGCTACAGGAGGGGGTTTCTTTATCTGTGAAGATGTCAGTGAAGAGTCATGATTTCTGTTCTCTTTCCAATTACAATCAAGATTGGTGACTCGGTGGGTGGGAGTGGAAGTGTCAAAACAAAAAAAAAAAGAAGATGAAACATCTAAGAGTGTTAAAGGAAGGTGTGCCATCTGGACATTTTGTCCCCTCAGCACGAGCAGATTGGAAAACCTATCACTGCACTCCTTTTCTAAGTTGTATTTAATGGTTGTTGATTTTTCTCCAGCCAGTATTCCTCCTCCTACTGTGACTGCCATTGCCAGAGTGAGGTTTTTTAGCCAGAATGAAGCATAACCCCCTAGCTATGTTATTAGATCCCGCGGGGTGCTGCAGGAGCTGCTATATATATAACCCAAGTCACGGCTATAATCACAGTCATACTGCATAGGCTGCGAACCAGAGCTGTAGCACGATATACATGTACTGTATGGTAATATGCCCAGCAGGGGAAAGATGTATGGATCATGTTAATGAACACATTACAATCATACTCCGCACCTTCCCATTAGTAGTGACCAGCCTCACACTTCCTGTATCCTGGATAATGGATTGGGTCACAACTGATAATTGTTCTCCTATTGTTTTTAGTGTCACTATGAATGCCAGGAATGATTAAATTGATGTCGACCGTTTGTCTGGATCATATTGACCTGTTTAATCAGGCAGAAATTAAGGTGTATTGAAGCTTTAAAGAGGAGCATTTGTATTAGGAAGTGACTGATGCAGACACCGTGAGGTGTTAAGCTCATTTTAGTCAGTTCAGTATGCACAGAAGCCTCAGGTGCCCGGGCCATATAATGGGTTATATTTGCAGGTGATAACACTTGGCCTGAGCTTCCCCTGAGCAGTTCAGATACTATGTTTTAAGAGTAAAAGCATAAGAATAGCAATTCAGGAAATTACTGGGAGTGTCTGAATAACCTTTATATGTGTTTTCTTTGAAGCAGAAATCAGATATTTATGTGTCTTACTGATATTACAGACACTGTTCTGTTAAAGAGTAAATTTTTTGCTAAGTATTCAGAAACTATCATAGAACATTTATTGTAGTGCACATTCTTAAAAGTGATGATGGAACATAGAGCCAACACCACTCACTGGAAACCGCGTTAATCCGTGCCCATTTGACAGCAGCTCAGAATGAATATCGGAGGTGTATAGTATTTGCAGTTTCTGGAATAAAGACTGTTAATTGTGTTTTTTTAAAGGATAGAAAGGATAGCTGTGTTAAAAAGTCCAGGCCAGTTAGTATTAGTTCAGATGTACTGACAGTTGAACAGACTGGTGCATTTTTGTTAAGACTGAAGTGACAGCTCTTCAGAAAGAATGTGACAGAAAAAGTGCTGTCATCATTTTGAGGTCAAATTGGGCAATTTTCTATGATCAGTGGAATAATTTGGCTGTGCTCAATCACAAATGTTTGTGCAGGTGAAGGAGAATTCTGCAGAAAAGCACATGTTGAGGAAGTCCTCTAGTCTATTTGAAGGGTTCACATGAGGGAAAATGTGTTCCTCAGGATTCATGAATTCACATGATTAAAACATGTCGAAGTAAAATGCAAAATGTCATTGTCACCATCCCAATCCCATCACCTCATCACATACAAACATGTTCTGCCACTGTTAGATAGTTAATGTTCTCTGTGATGCAGTGACAAGAACTGAATCCGAAATGAAAAATGTGTTTAGAGAGATAAGCCTGCACAAGTAAAAACTCCTGTGCAGAGAGGAAATACTCTATGACCCTGTATACTTTTAAATTATATTCATATTTAGGTGATAGTGAAGGATATTAATTTTGTTGTATCGCTCAGCTCAGTTTCTACTTTCACCATTATTGTGATGTTTTTATAGGGAATAATGACCTGAAGGAAATAACCATGAACACTGGACCCCAAGGTACAGAGGGTTGAGAATGGCTGATTTAATTGAGAACTACTGGTTTTGTGCCAAGAGAATATTGTCACCCTTTGTAAAACTGGACACTCCAGATGCTTCTTTGTGTGACCTCTAGGAAACTGCTGTTGCTTCATACAGGAATTGATTTGTGCTTAAATGGGGCTATCACAACCAGATCTCCAGCTCCTACAGCATATTATATGTGAAGCAGAGGGGACTGGTCATCCAATTTTCCCACCAGGAACATGCATTTATTTTTATAGCCCTTCCCTGGAACCATTTTTTCATTGATCACCAGCTTGGCTAATAAAATGCATGAAAACCATTTTTCAAGGCGAGTCTTGCAAAGGGCTACAGGCCAAAACTCCAGACTGCCTGCTCGATGCTGGGTGATTCCCCGAGTTTTTGGCTGGCTGTAGCAGACTGATCATATTACTCTCAACAGGATGACAAAGAGTCAAGCTGGGCTAGCGACGGTCTGGACTAGCTTATGGTTTTTAGGGAGTCCGGTTATGAATTATTGATCATGTGTGACACTACATATCAAAGCTTGTCAGTATTACAGTTTTAAAGGTACATAGTGTATTGCAGAACTCCACTACTTGTCATATTTCATTAGCAATATAATCATGATGTTGTACCAGTGCCAAAGTACTATTAATAATAAATATTAGTCCCTCTTAAAACCAGACTGCAAGGAAAACACAGTCTTAAGTGTACAGCAGCCATGGCCTATAGTATTAAATCATTGCTGTTTTAATTGTTTTCTATTTGATTTTTTACCTATTTGAAATCTAGATTACTGAGCTAAAGGCATTCTATTCTATTCTATTCTATTCTATTCTATTCTATTCTATTCTATTCTATTCTATTCTATTCTATTCTATTCAGAAGACGGTGAGTAGCGAGTGCACACTGTACTTAGACTCACACCTCTTAAGGTCTTAAAGAAGTCTGTGTAGTGTGTTAATCCATTCAGGTGTAGGAAGGTACAATTATCTGTAAATACCATCTGTCATTTGACATTCAGTGAGCATACACATCAGGTAGTTATCTATTTATCCCTGTATCCTGAATAGAGGGTTGTGAATGGTTGTGGGAATAAAATCGAGGGAAAGGTACAATAGGTCATTAATGTTGAATGACAATAGAATATAATTTTTGCATGATGAACTACCAATGGATTTTATTGATAGTGTATATTAAAATATTGAACAATCAAGCCATGTTTCTGCACTTTGGCTTTTAATCATCGTTAACGATAGAAATATACAGCAGAATGGTTTGGCGGAAGGATCGTAGGATGATCCTTTGACGTAGTATCACAAGCCACAATCTGAGTCACAATTAGTCTCCTATCATGTAAAATAGGCCAGTTACAAACAATCTTTAACAACTTTTTCCCTAGAGTTTTCTAGGTTTCTGGAAGGATTCAGCTGATATGTGATGGCATTTGTTATTGTGGTTATTTGACCAAAAAAAAAGTGAACAGTCTTTGCTTAATATTGCATAACTTGTCGTCAAGAAATATTTAAACTCTAGCCATAAGAAATCCAAAATTAATCTGGTCATGGATGAAGTGTGTGGCATATATGTGACAGCTCACACTGCTTTCAAATAATTACCTTGCCTGGTGGTCTTCCATAGGCCAATTTGTCTTGTCAACCTACAAACAAGCCTTAAAGCAACACTGTAAATACAACGATTTCGTCAGTACAGTGAATGTTAGTGGAATAGTAAAGTCTGGACAGTGCTGTTACTTGCCGTTCCATGGAAAAACAGATTTGACAAATGAAGATGATCAGAATTACTAACTGTATCTATCACATATAAAAACAGTAACATCATTGCTGCTCCTCTAAAGCCTAATTTCCTTGCATCCTCATAGTTTGGTCATAAATTGTGTATTATGTTACAAGTGGACAGTGGAAATGAGAAAGAAAGGAGGGAAATGTGCAACAAATGTATTTTAATGTATGCTTAATGCTTGTTTTCTGTTGTAATAAGTTGCAAAATACACTGCTCAGTGGGAAAAAGTTTATAATGCTGTGAAGCACATTGGTTAACTTAGGTCATGGTAAATTAATGTTGATTGATTGATTGATTGATTGACAGACAGACAATATTTCGCTGGACCACCTTTTGCTTTAGCTGTGTTTCCACCATGTGGTACTGGCTGGACTTGACTCAGATACCAGGTACTATTTCTGGAGACTGTTTCCATTACAGGATACTCCTGATTTTGGAGTACCTAGTTGTCATAGTGATGCTGCCATGTTGTCTGCTCAGGGAGTTGCTGAAAAACTTGCTCGTTGCGTGTTGCCCCATCAAGCTCACAGTGAATCCTTTCATTGGCCACCAAGGACGGAAATGTCTAAACCTCCTCGACTGACCATAGTGTTGTTTTGTGGGCTGTCATCATGGATTAGCCTACCGGTATATTTACTGTAAACTTCTGAATCAGTTTTTTTAAAAATGGAGCGTCCTGCATTGATGAAGCAATGACGCAGTGACAACTCTCTGACCAGTCAGTGGTCTGCAGTGTTTACACGTCACATTTTAGTATCTCTTCACCCGTTTTGGAACCTTGGCTGAGCAAGAGCTAAAAACGTAGTACCAGATTCCAGGTTCTTTTATGTAATGGAAACACAAAAAGACTGAGTCAAATTGAGTCAAGTCAAGCACCACGTAGTGGAAACACGCCATAAGATTACAGGCATTTTTGTCCGTGTCAGTGTTTATGCTACACAGTGTGAAATGTCAGTGGTTGTATTTAGGTCCAGAGTTGCATGAATGTTTTTATCAAGATCTTGGAGAGTCAAACCGCTGTGTAAAGTCTTCTCCATCACATCCCAAATATTCTCCAAGTGGCTCAGGTCTGGACTCTGTAGTGGACAATCCATATGTGAAAATGACGTCTCATGCTCCTTGAACCACTCTTTCACAATTCCTGATGAATCCTGATATTGTCTTGAAATATTTCTGTGTCATTAGAGAAAACAAATTCACTGATGTTCAGACCCAGTCATTCAGTATATTCAAGTTCAGATGACCTCATTTTATGGACACATAAGATTGTTGAACCTAGATCTGACCAAATAAGCAAACCTGGATTATAACACTACCCCCATGGGTTGTGCTGTCGGCACTAGGCATGATGGGTAATCACTTCGTCCACCTCTCTTCTCACCCTGATGCGCCAATCACTTTGAAGGTCAATCTGGACTCGTCAGACCACGTGACCTTTTATAGTCCATTTTTTCTGCTTTCTATAAAAGCTACTCACTGCATCAGTTAGGGTTAATGAACTTGTTTCCAGTTAAAACATATTAGGATTTTGCCGAATTGCTTTGTTTCACTGAGGTGTGAGACATTTGTTGCTGGGCTGTGTACTTGGGCTGCATAATTTTGTAGAAAAGTCATTATTTTGGACAATATTACAATTTGACTCTACCTAATTGTGCACAGATTATCACTCATTTTGATAATACCGCCCTCTGCTCAGTGTCACTGAATCCACAATAT